>NW_027339529.1:24969-32255 GCF_000331145.2 Cicer arietinum | reverse complement strand
ATTTTGGTTTTCGAATTTAGGGTTTCCGGTTTAGGGGTTAGGGTTGAGGGTTTAGGATTTTGGTTGTAGGGTTTTGGGTTTTATGTTTCGAGTTTAGGGTTTCTGGATTTGGGTTTAATGTTTCAAGTTTAGGTTTCAGGATTAAGGTTTCTGATTTAAGGTTTCGAGTTTAGGGTTTCATGTTTTGGGTTTCTGTTTACGGTTTCTAGTTAAGGGTTTTAGGTTTAGGGTTTCAGGATTCAAGTTTACTGTTTCGAGTTTAGGGTTTCCAGTTTAGAGATTCTGGTTAAGAGTTTTGGGTTTGGGGTTAAGGGTTTTAGGTTTCGGGTTTTAGGTTTTTTGTTTTAGGTATAGGGTTTGTAGTTTTGGGTTTAGGGTTTCGGGATAAGGGTTTCAAGATTAGGGTTTAGGATTTAGAATTTTTGCTTTTGGGTTTCAGTTTTAGGGTTTCGGGTTTAGGATTTCAGGTTTAGGATTTTGGGTTTACGGTTTCGAGTTTAGGGTTTCTGGATTTAGGTTTAAAGTTTCTGGTTTAGGGTTTCGAGTTTTGAGTTTAGGGTTTGGGGTTTAGGGTTTCACAATTGAGGTTTCAAGTTTAGGAATTCGAGTTAAAGGTTTCACGATTAAGGTTTCAAGTTTAGGGTTTCGAGTTAATGGTTTCGAGTTTATGTTTTCATGTTTGGAGTTTTGTGTTTAGGGTTTAGGGTTTCGGGTTAAGTGTTTCAAGATTAGGGTTTTAGGTGTAGGGTTTCTGGCTTAGGGTTTCGAGATTCAAGTTTAGGGTTTGGGGTTTACAGTTTTGGGGATTTAGAGTTTAGGGTGTTTAAGGTTTCAAGTTTAGGTTTCAGGATTAAGGTTTCCAATTTAGGGTTTCGAGTTTTGGGTTTCATGTTTTGGGTTTCTGTTTACGGTTTCTAGTTAAGGGTTTTAGGTTTAGGGTTTCAGGATTCAAGTTTACTGTTTCGAGTTTAGGGTTTCCAGTTTAGAGATTCTGGTTAAGAGTTTTGGGTTTGGGGTTAAGGGTTTTAGGTTTCGGGTTTTAGGTTTTTTGTTTTAGGTATAGGGTTTGTAGTTTTGGGTTTAGGGTTTCGGGATAAGGGTTTCAGGATTAGGGTTTAGGATTTAGAATTTTTGGTTTTGGGTTTCAGTTTTAGGGTTTCGGGTTTAGGATTTCTGGTTTAGGATTTTGGGTTTAGGGTTTCGAGTTTAGGGTTTCTGGATTTAGGTTTAAAGTTTCTGGTTTAGGGTTTCGAGTTTTGAGTTTAGGGTTTGGGGTTTAGGGTTTCACAATTGAGGTTTCAAGTTTAGGAATTCGAGTTAAAGGTTTCACGATTAAGGTTTCAAGTTTAGGGTTTCGAGTTAATGGTTTCGAGTTTATGTTTTCATGTTTTGGGTTTTGTGTTTAGGGTTTAGGGTTGAGGGTTTCGGGTTAAGTGTTTCAAGATTAGGGTTTTAGGTGTAGGGTTTCTGGCTTAGGGTTTCGAGATTCAAGTTTAGGGTTTGGGGTTTACAGTTTTGGGGATTTAGAGTTTAGGGTTTACGATTTACGGTTTAGTGTTTAGGGTTTACGGTTTACAGTTTAGGGTTTGATTTAGCGTTTAGGAGGTTTAGGGTTTTAGGTGTAGGGTTTAAGGTTTAGGGTTTCGGGACTCAAGTTTAGGGTCTGGAGTTTAGAGTTTTGGGAATTTAGAGTTTTGGGTTTAGTATTTACGGTTTAGGGTTTAGGATTTAGGGTTTATGAAGTATAGGGTTTTGAGTTTAGGGTTTCAGGTTAAGCGTTTCGGGTTCAGGGTTTAGGGTTTCGGATTTAGGGTTCTGGGATTAGGGTTTCAGGTTTAGCATTTTGGATTTCGGGTTTAGGGTTTCGGGTTTAGTTTTTTTGATTTAGGGTTTCTGGTTACAGGTTAAGTGATTTGGGATTTAGGATTTTTTGGTTTCGTGTATAGGATTTCTTGTTTCGGATGTTGGGTTTAGGGTTTTAGGTTTAGGGTTTCGAGTTTCTTGATTTAGGTTTAAAGTTTCTTGTTTTGGGTTGAGTTTTGGGTTTCGAAATTTGGTTTTAGGGTTTAGGGTTTCATGATTAGGGATTCGGGTTTAAGATTTTCGGTTTCAAGTTTAGGGTATCAGGTTTAGGGTTTCGGGTTTGGGATTTCTAGTTTAGGATTTTGGGTTTAGGGTTTTGGGTTTAGGGTTTCTGGATTAAGGTTTAAGGTTTCTTGTTTTGGGTTTCGAGTTTCGGGTTTCAACATTTAAGTTTTAGTTTTAGGGTTTCGAGTTAAGGGTTTCGTGGTTAGGCTTTCAGGTTAAGTGTTTCAGGATTACGGTTTTGGGTTTAGGGTTTCAGGTTTAGAGTCTCGCGATTCAAGTTAAGGGTTTCGGGTTTATTGTTTCGGGTTTAGGATTTCGGATTTAGAGTTTTTGGTTTCGGGTTTTAGAGTTTTGGGTTTCGGGTTTAGGGTTTGAGGTTAGGGATTTAAGTTTTCGCGTTTCAGTTTTTGGGTATTGGGTTTTTGGTTCTAGGTATAGGGTTTCTAGTTTTGGGTTTAGGGTTTATGGTTTCATGATTAGAGTTTCAGGTTTAGGGTTTCAAGATAAGTGGTTCAGGTTAAGGGTTTCATATTTCGGTTTTACGGTTTTGGGTTTCGGTTTAGGAGTTTGGTTTTCGGGATTATGGTTTCAAGTTTAGGGTTTATGGTTTAGGATTTTGGGTTTAGGGTTTTGGGCTTCGAGTTTAGGGTTACTGGATTTAGGTTTAAGGTTTCAGGTTTAGGGTTTCGGGAGTAAGATTTCTAATTTAGGGTTTTGAGTTTAGGGTTTCATGTTATGGGTTTCTTGTTTAGGGTTTTGGGATTAGGATTTCAAGTTTAGCATTTAGGATTTCGAGGATTTCGGGTTTAGGCTTCCAGTTTACATTTTTGGATTTAGGGTTTCGAGTTTAGATTTTTGGGTTTATGGTTTAGGGTTTAGGGTTTCGGATTTAGGGTTTTGGGTTAAGCGTTTCGGGTTTTGGGTTTCAGATTTAGGGTTTCGGAATTAGGGTTTCAGGTTTAGCATTTAGGATTTCAGGTTTAGGATTTTGAATTTAGATTTTTGGGTTTAGGATTTCGGGTTTAAGTTTCGAGTTTAATGTTTAGGGTTTCAAGATTAGGGTTTCAGATTAAGCGTTCCGGATTCGGTTTTAAGGTTTCGGGTTTAGGATTTTGGTTTTCGGGTTTAGGGTTTAAGGTTTAGGGTTTAGGGTTTTGGGTTTAGGATTTCGAGTTTAGGGTTTCTGGATTTAGGTTAAAGGTTTTAGGTTTAGGGTTTCAAGATTAAGGTTTCTGATTTAGGGTTTCAAGTATAGGGTTTCATGTTTAGGGTTTCGAGTTTCGGGTTTAGGATTTTGGGTTTCGGGTTTTGGTTCTTTTGTTCTAGGTATAGGGTTTCTATGTTTGGGTTTAGGGTTTCGGGATAAGGATTTCAGGATTAGGGTTTCAGGTTAACGGTTTTAGATTTCGGGTTTAGGGTTTAGGATTTAGAAATTTTAGTTTAGGATTTTAGGTTTAAGATTTCTGGTTTAGAATTTTGGGTTTAGGGTTTCGAGTATAGCGTTTCTGGATATAGGTTTAAAATTTCTGGTTACGGGTATAGGGTTTCGGGTTTCAATATTAGGGTTTCAGGTTAAGGATTTTGGGTTTCGAGTTAAGGGTTTCAGGTTTTGAGTGTCGACCTTAGAGTTTCTGAATTTAGGTTTAAGGTTTCTGGTTTTGGGTTTCAAGTTTTCTGGGTTTTGGGTTTCGGGTTTAGGGTTTCAACATTAAGGTTTCATTTTTAGGGTTTCAAGTTAAGGGTTTCGTGTTTAGGGTTTAGAGTTTAGTGTTTCAGGATTAGGGTTTTAGTTTTAGAGTTTCAAGTTTAGGGTGTCGGGAATCAAGTATAAGGTTTCGGGTTTAGGGTTTCAGGTTTAGGGTTTAGGGTTTAGGGTTTACGGTTTAGGGTTTAGGGTTTAGGTTTTCTGGTTTAAGTTTCGAGTTTAGTGTTTCAGGTTTAGAGTTTTTGGGTTTAGGGTTTCAGGTATAGAATTTCTTGTTTAAGATTTTGGGTTTACGGTTTTGCGTTTAGGGTTTCGAGTTTTCTGGATTTAGGGTTTAGGGTTTCAACATTAAGGGTTCAATTTTAGGGTTTCGAGTTAAAGGTTTCGTGTTTAGGGTTTCAGGGTTAGGGTTTTAAGTTTAGGGTTTCAGGTTTAGGGTTTCGGGTTTACAGTTTTTGGTATCGGGTTTAGAGTTTTGGGTTTCGGGTTTAGGGTTTGAGGTTTGGGGTTTCGATTTTCGCGTTTCGGATTTTGGGTTTTTGGTTCTAGGTATAGGGTTTCTAGTTTTGGGTTTAGGGTTTAGGGATTCATGATTAGAGTTTCAGGTTCAGGGTTTCAGGTTTCAGGTTAAGCGTTTCGGGTTTAGGGTTTAGTGTTTTGAAACTAGGGTTTTGGGTTTAGGGTTTCGAGTTTAGATTTTTGGGTTTAAGATTTCGAGTTAAAGTTTCGAGTTTAGTGTTTCGGGTTTTGGGTTTAGGGTTTCGGGTTTAGGGTTCCAATATTAGGGTTTCATGTTAAGGGTTTCGGATTTTGGTTTTAGGTTTTCGCGTTTAGGATTTTGGTTTTCAGTTTGGGGTTTCAGGGTTAGGGTTTAGGGTTTAGGATTTTGGGTTTAGGGTTTAGGGTTTAGGATTTTGGGTTTAGGGTTTAGGGTTTTGGGTTTAGGGTTTCGAGTTTAGGGTTTCTGGATTTAGGTTTAAGGTTTCAGGTTTAGGGTTTTAGGATTAAGGTTTCCGATTTAGGGTTTCGAGTTTACGGTTTCATGTTTTGGGTTTCGTGTTTAGGGTTTTTGATTTGGGTTTCAGGTTTAGCATTTAGGATTTCGGGTTTAAGGTTTCGAGTTTAGATTTTTGGGTTTAGGGTTTTGGGATTAAAGTTTAGGGTCTGGAGTTTAGAGTTTTAGGGATTTAGAGTTTTGGGTTTAGGATTTAAGGTTTATGGTTTACGGTTTACGGTTTAGGATTTAGGGTTTATGAGGTATAGGGTTTTGAGTTTAGTGTTTCAGGTTAAGCGTTTCGGGTTCAGGGTTTAGGGTTTCAGATTTAGGGTTCTGGGATTAGGGTTTCAGGTTTAGCTTTTTCAGAAAATCGTTTGAGGCCATAGTGCTTTTATGAGTATTACCTCTCGAAAAGTTAGGCTCTGAGGCCAATTGTTGGTATATATGACCTCGTAATAAGCGGAATATATCAGAATGTATCAGTTCTTTATGAAATTAAATCAATTTCATACACACAGCGGAAATTAAATTGTGGCATACAAGATTAGCAAGTTTTATTAGATTGATATGAGATTAATCAAGATGCATACAAGTCAAATTATCAGATTAAACAATATTACTTATTACAGAATATGTTTAACATGCATCTAATTTTAATCACATATACAGATATATCAAGATAGTAAATCAAAGGAGATAAGGGTTAGAGAAGATTGCACCAAGGATTTATACTGGTTCAGTTGTCCACTTGACAACCTACATCCAGTCCTGCAAATCCAAACGGATTTCAGATTTTCTTCTCCAATAGAAAGAATCAATTACAGATTGTCCAGTTTCCTCCCCGAAACCTATCTATCTTAATGATCTCTTTCCTATTGATCACCCTCTGATCCTTGTAGATACTCAGCAACCTATCACAGAATCAAAGTACAACTCTTTCTTGTTGAGCACTCTCACCCAAGAAAGTAGTCACCAGTTTCTAGCTGGATTTTCTCGCTTTGTTTTTGTTTCAAAGAATTATTACAAACAGAATACAGAAAGAACAAAAAGTAGTCTTCAATCTTGGTCAAAATGGCTTCTCACAATTCTGGATATCAAAGATTTGTTTATGAGAATCCTTGTCTTTCAAGATCACTTTTCCAGCTATCTTTTTGATTGTTGATAATCCTCTTTTTCTATTTGATCTGAAAAAGTAATCTCAATGTATTAACCAAGTGTTATTGTGTATCAAGAATATTCAATGTATATTTCAGATTGATATCATTGTTATTATCATTCATGTTATTGAAAGACAGATTGAAGACAGTTTATATAGTTTCTGAAAAACACATTAATCAATCGATTTACCAATCGATTTCGTAAAGTGATAAACCAGTCTAATCGATTTGCCAATCGATTATCGTGTGTCTTGTTTTTCTTGAATCTTGAAACTATATAAGCCAATCGATTTACCAATCGATTCTTTAAACAACATTTCTCAGTGATTATGTTAAGACTGATATGAATCGATTTCGTAATCGATTGCAGATGTTATGTTCAAATTGAAACACATATCAATCGATTTCGTAATCGATTTATCAAGTCTTCATAATCGATTAACAAATACTTAAAATCGATTTGATCACACGCTCAGAGTTCACTGGGTTTTCAAAATGTTTTGTCAATCGATTTGCCAATCGATTGGGTTTAAGTTAGTGACTCAGCTATTTTGATACTAATCGTCGTGCCAATCAATTTGTATGTATTTGTCTGAAAACGTTCTTACCTGGGATTTGGTTCAATCGATTTCCCAATCGATTTCGACCAAATATAACTTGATTGAAATATTACAACATAGATTGTCCAATCGATTTGTATGTCACAGGAAAGTTTATTTTGCAAGTGATAGTTGAGTAATCGATTTGCCAATCGATTACCCTTAAAACTGGGATTCCACTGTGACTTATCCAATCGATTTGCCAATCGATTTATTTCAATCAGGTTTACTTTGTGAATTGTATAATTGATTTGTCAATCGATTACCCTCAAAACTGGGGTGCTACTGACTTGTGCATTTTCAATTTCTAATTTAGTCAGTCGATTGCCCAATCGATTATACCAACACAAACAGTTGTGTTTCCTTACACCCTTGTTATGAAATCGATTTCCCAATCGATTTGCTTTAGTCAAAAGTCAACTTTTGTTGATTTCTTGTGTTCCAAGCAACCTGTTCCAAGTGTGTAGGATTTGATTGTTGTTCCTGAAATCTTGTTCAATTCAAATATTAGATTTATCATGTATTGTATGAACATTGTTGAATTATTAATTATGTCAAAATTAGGAATCAAAGGATCAAAATCCAACAGTTTCAGGTTTAGAGTCTCGGGATTCATGTTTAGGGTTTCGGGTTTATGGATTCGGGTTTAGGATTTCGGATTTAGAGTTTTTGGTTTCGGGTTTAGAGTTTTGGGATTCGGGTTTAGGGTTTGAGGTTTGGGGTTTAGGTTTTCGCGTTTT
>NW_027339529.1:21810-24905 GCF_000331145.2 Cicer arietinum | reverse complement strand
GAGTTTTTGGTTTCGGGTTTAGAGTTTTGGGTTTCGGGTTTAGGTTTTCGCGTTTCAGTTTTTGGGTATTGGGTTTTTGGTTCTAGGTATAGGGTTTCTAGTTTTGGGTTTAGGGTTTATGGTTTCATGATTAGAGTTTTAGGTTTAGGGTTTCAGGTTTCAGGTTAAGCGTTTAGGGTTTAGGATTTAGGGTTTCCGATTTAGGGTTTTGGAATCAAGGTTTCCGGTTTTGCATTTAGCATTTCAGGTATAGGGTCTCGAGTTTAGATTTTTGGGTTTAGGATTTCGAGTTTAAGTTCCGATTTTAGTGTTTCAGGTTTAGGGTGTTGGGTTTAGGGTTTCAAGATAAGTGGTTCAGGTTAAGGGTTTCGTATTTCTGTTTTACGGTTTTAGGTTTCGGTTTAGGAGTTTGCTTTTCGGGTTTATGGTTTCAGGTTTAGGGTTTAGGGTTTAGGATTTTGGGTTTAGGGCTTTGGGCTTCGAGTTTAGGGTTACTGGATTTAGGTTTAAGGTTTCAGGTTTAGGGTTTCGGGATTAAGATTTCTAATTTAGGGTTTCGAGTTTAGAGTTTCATGTTATGGGTTTCTTGTTTAGGGTTTTGGGATTAGGATTTAAAGTTTAGCATTTAGGATTTCGAGGATTTCGAGTTTAGGGTTCGAGTTTAGATTTTTGGGTTTAGGGTTTCGAGTTTAGATTTTTGGGTTTAGGGTTTCGAGTTTAGGTTTTTGGGTTTATGGTTTAGGGTTTTGGATTTAGGGTTTTGGGTTAAGCGTTTCGGGTTTTGGGTTTCAGATTTAGGGTTTCCAAATTAGGGTTTCAGGTTTAGCATTTAGGATTTCAGCTTTAGGATTTTGGATTTAGGATTTCGGGTTTAAGTTTCGAGTTTAATGTTTCGGGTTTAGGGTTTCAAGATTAAGGTTTCAGATTAAGCGTTCTGGATTCGGTTTTAAGGTTTCGGGTTTACGATTTTGGTTTTCGGGTTTAGGGTTTAGGGTTTTGGGTTTAGGATTTCGAGTTTAGGGTTTCTGGATTTAGGTTAAAGGTTTTAGGTTTAGGGTTTCAGGATTAAGGTTTCTGATTTAGGGTTTCAAGTATAGGGTTTCATGTTTAGGGTTTCGAGTTTCGGGTTTAGGATTTAGGGTTTCGGGTTTAGGATTTCGAGTTTAGGGTTTCTGGATTTAGGTTAAAGGTTTTAGGTTTAGGGTTTCAGGATTAAGGTTTCTGATTTAGGGTTTCAAGTATAGGGTTTCATGTTTAGGGTTTCGAGTTTCGGGTTTAGGATTTAGGGTTTCGGGTTTAGGATTTCGAGTTTAGGGTTTCTGGATTTAGGTTAAAGGTTTTAGGTTTAGGGTTTCAGGATTAAGGTTTCTGATTTAGGGTTTCAAGTATAGGGTTTCATGTTTAGGGTTTCGAGTTTCGGGTTTAGGATTTAGGGTTTCGGGTTTTGGGTTTTTTTTTCTAGGTATAGGGTTTCTATGTTAGGGATTTGGGATAAGGATTTCAGGATTAGGGTTTCAGGTTAACGGTTTCAGATTTCGGGTTTAGGGTTTAGGATTTAAAATTTTTAGTTTCGGGTTTCGAGTTTGGGATTTCAGGTTTAAGATTTCTAGTTTAGGATTTTGGGTTTAGGGTTTCGAGTATAGGGTTTCTGGTTTCAATATTAGGGTTTCAGGTTAAGGATTTTGGGTTTCGAGTTAAGGGTATCAGGTTTAGGGTTTCTGAATTTGAGTGTCGAGTTTAGAGTTTCTGGATTTAGGTTTAAGGTTTCTGGTTTTGGGTTTCGAGTTTCGCGTTTTGGGTTTCGGGTTTAGGGTTTCAACATTAAGGTTTCATTTTTAGGGTTTCAAGTTAAGGGTTTCGTGTTTAGGGTTTCAAGTTAAGTGTTTCAGGATTAGGGTTTTAGTTTTAGAGTTTCAGGTTTAGGGTGTCGGGATTCAAGTTTAAGGTTTCGGGTTTAGGGTTTCACGTTTAGGGTTTAGGGTTCAGGTTTAGGGTTTAGGATTTCTGGTTTAAGTTTCGAGTTTAGTATTTCAGGTTTAGAGTTTTGGGTTTAGGGTTTCTGGTATAGAATTTCTTGTTTAAGATTTTGGGTTTAGGGTTTTGCGTTTAGGGTTTCGAGTTTCTGGATTTAGGGTTTAGGGTTTCGACATTAAGGTTTCAATTTAGGGGTTTTGAGTTAATGGTTTCGTGTTTAGGATTTCAGGATTAGGGTTTTAAGTTTAGGGTTTCAGGTTTAGGGTTTCGGGTTTACAGTTTTTGTTATCGGGTTTAGAGTTTTGGGTTTCGGGTTTATGGTTTGAGGTTTGGGGTTGAGATTTTCGCGTTTCGGATTTTGGGTTTTTGGTTCTAGGTATAGGGTTTCTAGTTTTGGGTTTAGGGTTTAGGGATTCATGATTAGAGTTTCAGGTTCAGGGTTTCAGGTTAAGCGTTTCGGGTTTAGGGTTTAGTGTTTCGAATTTAGGGTTTCGGGTTTAGGGTTTCGAGTTTAGATTTTTGGGTTTAGGATTTCGAGTTAAAGTTTCGAGTTTAGTGTTTCGAGTTTAGGGTTTTGGGTTTAGGGTTTCGGGTTTAGGGTTCCAATATTAGGGTTTCATGTTAAGGGTTTCGGATTTTGGTTTTAGGGTTCCAATATACTGACACGTGTGCAAAGTGCAAACCCAAGTAGTAAATAGTTTCACTTAAAGGCAAAATCTTATGTGTCCTACTTCAAACCTATAGACAAAATCTTTAATATAATGTGTAACCCAAGTACTAAATAATTCAAGGCATGCTGAATTAGGTAGACACAAAACAGAAAACATGTTGAAAATGGGGTAAGAATCCAAATATTTTAGTTTTTAGTCCTAACCTGAATGAGCAACAAGCAATCAAAGCATATCCACTTGAGCCGTAGAAATGAAAGTAAGAAAGCTAAAAAAATATAATGACCACTTCACTTTTGCACATGCAACCATAAAAGTAGGAAAGCTAAGAAAAATATAACGATCACTTCGCTCTTGCACATGCGACCAGGTACCCGTACTACAGAAAGAAAATCTATTTTAGATTCAAGTTTTTCATGAAATTATACTAAAATAATTTCAATTAAAAAAAAA
>NW_027339529.1:18343-20283 GCF_000331145.2 Cicer arietinum | reverse complement strand
AATCATCTTTCTAATTTACCAAATTCATTTTCAGATCTCAAATTTCTTTGCTTTTTTTTTTTCAGGCGGAGAAGATTAACACTATCTTGAAAGCTGCTGGCGTCACTGTCGAATCATACTGGCCAAGCTTATTCGCCAAACTTGCTCAGAATAAGAGCATTGACGATCTCGTTTTGAACGTTGGCGTTGCCGGTGGTGCCGCTGTTGCCGTATCTGCTCCTGCCGCTGTTGCTGCTGGTGGAGCCGCTGCAGCTGCCGCACCTGGCGCTGAGGCCAAGAAGGTACTGTTAGTAATGCTTTATATTAGGTTTCTGTTTTTAGGGTTATATTTAGTAATGATATATTATTGATTGATGTTTTAACCTAATACTATTGAAACTTCAATTGTAAATTGAAATTTGTGTACATTTTCAAGTTTGGATGATCATTTCATAGAGGCTTTGTTGAATGTAGTGTTAAATGTATACCTCGATGTTCAACAGATTAGACAATAATTAGTGGGGTTTAATTTTTTTTAATGCGGGTAGACTGTAACCCTTTTTATATGTATAAAGACATGAAATAGACTTAATAGTTTTTGAGAACACATAGAACAAATTATTTGTGCTTGCTGTATTTTTTTTATACTTGTCACTTTTATTTACCGAGTCCTGTTTCGGGTTCTTCTGAGCCCAGTTCGGAATATTTATATGTAAACCTACTGTTAAATTTTGTAATTTCGCTGTCTGAACGACAACAAAGATATTAATTGCTTTATGGTAACAAGATTGTAATTTGATTGTTGTAGTTTCATTGAAATTTGGGAATTCAACTATCAATTGTAGCTTAATAGTTCTTTGAGTGTAATTATCCACAATTAGTAATAGTATTTTTGGGTATTATTTTGCTCTCACATTAATTGAGTTTAAGGTAGTATTATTATAGGTTATGCATGTAAGACCCATAATTTTAAAGTACACTTTATGCATTTTTATGTATTTTGGATTTTGGCTCGGAGGCTTTTTAGCCAAAGTTAAAAATATTTTGAAGTCTTTATGATCAAAAAGATATTTTGATGCCGTTTAGAATTACTCGTCGATAAACAAATTAAATTAAGTGCGATGAATCCTTTGCGAAGAATTTTATGTGTTACGGGTGAAATGGTAATTTTAATGAATATGAAGATATTTGTTAAGTTACAATTAAGATATATATATACATATATGTATATATGTTTGTTTGGAGATAATAGAAAGAAAGGAAATTAGAAGGAAGGAAAAGGAAAAGAAAAGGTTATATAAAGGAAAGAAGGACAAAGGAAGAAAGGAAAAACAAAGGAAAGAAAGAGAAAGGAAAAACAAAGGAAAGAAAGAGAAAGGAAAAACAAAGGAAAGAAAGAGAAAGGAAAAACAAAGGAAAGAAAGAGAAAGGAAAAACAAAGGAAAGAAAGAGAAAGGAAAAACAAAGGAAAGAAAGAGAAAGGAAAAACAAAGGAAAGAAAGAGAAAGGAAAAACAAAGGAAAGAAAGAGAAAGGAAAGAAAACCAGAATTTTCCATCTTCCTCTCCCTCCCTGCGCGAGAACCCATTCTCCCTCCTTCCTCCATTTTCGTTTTTCTTCGCTTCCTTTCTTCAAGATTAGAAACCCAAGGTTGGGTGGGTGATAGAACAAGGATTTCTCAACTCCACTCTTCCTCTTTGATTCGAAAACGAAGAAAAACGGTATTAGGGATTCAAACACAAACCTCCCTGTTTCACCTAGATCTAAACGTCGTTTCAAGAAGTGATAGAAGGGAAGGTTGCTCACCTCCGTGCTACGGTGCTAGTGGACCAATTTTGGAAGCGGCGTTGCGAGCCGAAATTTTACCGGATTTACTCACGGTGCCGTAATCGCACGTTAGAGCTAACGCGAAGGTAAGGGCTCCTTCCAAACTTTTAGTTTGCATTTAGGGACTTATCTGTG
>NW_027339529.1:4137-5528 GCF_000331145.2 Cicer arietinum | reverse complement strand
TTTCCACAAACAGCAGTTGGGCAGTAAAAGCACATGACCTTTGATGCTTTTCTGCATATGTAGCAATAATGGGAACCTATAAAAATTATTTAAAGTCATTTAGCATCACAAGAATTAAAAGACATTTAACATATAACACCATTTTCTCAAGCATTTTAGGCATAATTAGGATATGCAGGTTCATATAATGTATAGATTATAGAGTGTTCGAAAACATAACTCGGGCCAGATCACATTTTTAAAAAACATATAAGATTGACAATTGTCATGGCAGTATCAACTGCATAAATACTTAGAGACCAACGAAAGTAAAAGAAATGTATTTGAATGCCGCATAAGTATAGATAAACGTTGAAGCAGCTTACCAAAACACCAATTACTCTCATTCTTCAAAAAGGTATTGTCTTTATTCACGCATTTCGGATGATAAGCTTTAAGGCAATCCCTTTAAGCACCACAAATCAATTAACCATAAAAAGAAGGGTCACTTTTGCAAATTTGTGTGACGAGGAAGATGTCTCAGTTGCCAAAGCACATTACTTTAGTCAAAGAAAGGGGGAAGTGATGGAAAAGAACCCAACTTCTATATCCAGTAACGCTGAATTCCATTGAACTATGTACATCAAGTTACATTTTGCTGGAAAAAACACAAAAATAACTCCAAATAATTGCAATTAATTTCAACAACCACATACAACAGGAAAATGTTATGTTCTTATTCTTAAATAACGAAGACAAACATAAATTTTACCCAAGTAGTCAAAACATATTATTAGCAACAATATAACTCAGAAACATATTCATTCCATAGTATCTGCATAAGATCAACAATTATGACTATCCATGACATAGGATTTTGGGTTTTAGTTTTAGGGTTTCGAGTTTAGGGTTTCTGATTTAGGTTTAAGGTTTTCTGGTTTTGGGTTTCAAGTTTAGAGTTTCGGGTTTAGGATTTCGGATTTAAGGTTTCATGTTTAGGGTTTGAGGTAAGGGTTTTGAGTTTAGGGTTTCATGTTTTGGGTTTTGGGTTTCGTGTTAAGGATTTCGGGTTAAGTCTTCCAGGATTAGGGTTTTAGGTTTAGGGTTTCAGGTTTAGGATTTTGGGATTCAAGTTTAGGGTTTCGGGTTTAGAGTTTTGGGTTTCAGATTTCGGATTTTGGGTTTTTGGTTCTAGGTATAGGGTTACTAGTTTTGGGTTTAGGGTTTAGGGTTGCATCGTTACAATTTCAAGTTTCGGGTTTAGGGTTTCAGGTTAAGCGTTTTGGGTTTAGGGTTTCGGATTTAGGGTTTTGGGATTAGGGTTTTGGGTTTAGAGTTTCAGATTTAGGATTTCGGGATTACGGTTTCAGGTTTAGGGTTTCGGGTTTAGATTTTAGGGTTTAGGGTTTAGG
>NW_027339529.1:1300-3998 GCF_000331145.2 Cicer arietinum | reverse complement strand
TTTAGGGTTTCATGATTAAAGTTTCAGGTTTATGGTTTCGGGTTTAGGGTTTAGGGTTTCAGGTTAAGCGTTTTGGGTTTAGAGTTTACGATTTCGGATTTAGGGATTTGGGATTACGGTTTCAGGTTTAGCATTTAGGATTTCGGTTTGGTGTTTCGGGTGTAGGGTTTAGGGTTGAGATTAGATTTTTGGGTTTGGGAATTCGGGTTAAGTGTTTTGGGATTATGGTTTTAGGTTTAGAGTTTCTAGTTTATGGTTTTTGGGATTAAGGTTTCAGGTTTGAGGTTTCGAGTTAAGGGTTTCGGGTTTAGGGTTTGAGGTTTTGGGTTTAGGTTTTCGCGTTTCGGATTTTGGGTTCTAGGTATAGGGTTTCTAGTTTTGGGTTTAAGGTTTCATGAATAGAGTTTCAGGTTCAGGGTTTCAGGTTTCAGGTTAGGCGTTTGGGGTTTAGGGTTTCAAATTTAGGATTTCAGGTTAGGGTTTCGAATATAGATTTTTGGGTTTAGGATTTCAGGTTTAAGTTTCGAGTTTAGTGTTTTGGATTTAGGGTTTTGGGTTTAGGGTTTCGGGTTTAGGGTTCCAAGAATAAGGTTTCAGGTTTCAGGTTTCGAATTTCGGTTTTAGAGTTTCGGGTTTAGGATTTTGGTTCTTGGGTTTAGGGTTTCAGGTTTAGGGTTTAGGATTTTGGGTTTATGGTTTTGGGTTTAGGGTTTCGAGTTAAGGGTTTCTGGATTTAGGTTTAAGGTTTCAGTTTTAGGGTTTGGGGGTTAAGGTTTCCGATTTATGGTTTCGTGTTTAGGGTTTTGGGATTTGGGTTTCAGGTTTAGCATTTAGGATTTAGGGTTTAAGGTTTCGAGTTTAGATTTTTGGGTTTAGGGTTTAGGGTTTTAGATTTATGGTTCTGGGATTAGGTTACAGATTTAGCATTTAGGATTTTGGGTTTAGGGTTTCGAGTTTAGATTTTTGGGTTTAGGATTTCGGGTTTATGTTTCGAGTTTAGTGTATCGAGTTTAGGGTTTCAGATTTAGGATTTCGATATTAGGGTTTCAGGTTAGGGTTTCAGTCGGGTTTAAGGTTTCGAGTTTAAATTTTTTGGGTTTAGGGTTTAGGGTTCCAGATTTAGGGTTCTGGAATTAGGTTACAAGTTTAGCATTTAGGATTTCGGGTTTAGGGTTTCGAGTTTAGATTTTTGGGTTTAGGATTTCGGGTTTATGTTTCGAGTTTAGTGTATCGAGTTTAGGGTTTCAGATTTAGGATTTCGATATTAGGGTTTCAGGTTAAGGGTTTCAGGTTTCGGTTTTAGGTTTCGGGTTTACGATTTTGGTTTTCGAATTTAGGGTTTCCGGTTTAGGGGTTAGGGTTGAGGGTTTAGGATTTTGGTTTTAGGGTTTTGGGTTTAATGTTTCGAGTTTAGGGTTTCTGGATTTGGGTTTAAGGTTTCAAGTTTAGGTTTCAGGATTAAGGTTTCCGATTTAGGGTTTCGAGTTTAGGGTTTCATGTTTTGGGTTTCTGTTTACGGTTTCTAGTTAAGGGTTTTAGGTTTAGGGTTTCAGGATTCAAGTTTACTGTTTCGAGTTTAGGGTTTCCAGTTTAGAGATTCTGGTTAAGAGTTTTGGGTTTGGGGTTAAGGGTTTTAGGTTTCGGGTTTTGGGTTTTTTGTTTTAGGTATAGGGTTTGTAGTTTTGGGTTTAGGGTTTCGGGATAAGGGTTTCAAGATTAGGGTTTAGGATTTAGAATTTTTGGTTTTGGGTTTCAGTTTTAGGGTTTCGGGTTTAGGATTTCTGGTTTAGGATTTTGGGTTTACGGTTTCGAGTTTAGGGTTTCTGGATTTAGGTTTAAAGTTTCTTGTTTAGGGTTTCTAGTTTTGAGTTTAGGGTTTGGGGTTTAGGGTTTCACAATTGAGGTTTCAAGTTTAGGAATTCGAGTTAAAGGTTTCACGATTAAGGTTTCAAGTTTAGGGTTTCGAGTTAATGGTTTCGAGTTTATGTTTTCATGTTTTGGGTTTTGTGTTTAGGGTTTAGGGTTTCGGGTTAAGTGTTTCAAGATTAGGGTTTTAGGTGTAGGGTTTATGGTTTAGGGTTTCGAGATTCAAGTTTAGGGTTTGGGGTTTACAGTTTTGGGGATTTAGAGTTTAGGGTTTAGGGTTTACGATTTACGGTTTAGTGTTTAGGGTTTACGGTTTACAGTTTACAGTTTACAGTTTAGGGTTTGATTTAGCGTTTAGGAGGTTTAGGGTTTTAGGTGTAGGGTTTAAGGTTTAGCGTTTCGGGACTCAAGTTTAGGGTCTGGAGTTTAGAATTTTGGGGATTTAGAGTTTTGGGTTTAGGATTTACAGTTTTGGGTTTATGAAGTATAGGGTTTTGAGTATAGGGTTTCAGGTTAAGCGTTCCGGGTTCAGGGTTTAGGGTTTCGGATTTAGGGTTCTAGGATTAGGGTTTCAGGTTTAGCATTTTGGATTTCGGGTTTAGGGTTTCGGGTTTAGATTTTTTGATTTAGGGTTTCTGGTTACGGGTTAAGTGATTTGGGATTTAGGAATTTTTGGTTTCGGGTATAGGATTTCTTGTTTCGGATTTTGGGTTTAGGGTTTTGGGTTTAGGGTTTCGATTTTCTTGATTTAGGTTTAAAGTTTCGTGTTTTGGGTTGAGTTTCGGGTTTTGAGTTTTGGTTGTAGGGTTTAGGGTTTCATGATTAGGGATTC
>NW_027339529.1:0-929 GCF_000331145.2 Cicer arietinum | reverse complement strand
GGAGTAAGATTTCTAATTTAGGGTTTCGAGTTTAGGGTTTCATGTTATGGGTTTCGTGTTTAGAGTTTTGGGATTAGGATTTCAAGTTTAGCATTTAGGATTTCGAGGATTTCGGGATTAGGGTTCCAGTTTACATTTTTGGATTTAGGGTTTCGAGTTTAGATCTTTGGGTTTATGGTTTAGGGTTTGGGGTTTCGGATTTAGGGTTTTGGGTTAAGCGTTTCGGGTTTTGGGTTTCAGATTTAGGGTTTGGAATTAGGGTTTCAGGTTTAGCATTTAGGATTTCAGGTTTAGGATTTTGAATTTAGATTTTTGGGTTTAGGATTTTTGGTTTAAGTTTCGAGTTTAATGTTTAGGGTTTCAAGATTAGGGTTTTAGATTAAACGTTCCGGATTCGGTTTTAAGGTTTTGGGTTTAGGATTTTGGTTTTTGGGTTTAGGGTTTAAGGTTTAGGGTTTAGGGTTTTGGGTTTAGGATTTCGAGTTTAGGGTTTATGGATTTAGTTTAAAGGTTTTAGATTTAGGGTTTCAGGATTAAGGTTTCTGATTTAGGGTTTCAAGTATAGGGTTTCATGTTTAGGGTTTCGAGTTTCGTGTTTAGGATTTAGGGTTTCGGGTTTTGGGTTTTTTGTTCTAGGTATAGGGTTTCTATGTTTGGGTTTAGGGTTTCGGGATAAGGATTTCAGGATTAGGGTTTCAGGTTAACGGTTTTAGATTTCGGGTTTAGGATTTAGAATTTTTAGTTTAGGATTTCAGGTTTAAGATTTCTGGTTTAGGATTTTGGGTTTAGGGTTTCGAGTTTAGCGTTTCTGGATTTAGGTTTAAAGTTTCTGGTTTCGGGTTTAGGGTTTCGGGTTTCAATATTAGGGTTTCAGGTTAAGGATTTTGGGTTTCGAGTTAAGGGTATTAGGTTTAGGGTTTCGGGTTTTG
>NW_027339528.1:12246-13530 GCF_000331145.2 Cicer arietinum | reverse complement strand
CATTAGATTAATTTTTTTAATTACTATTTATTTATACATTTGATTAATTTATTGAATTACTAAATATATTTTTATTATTTTTTAAATTTCAAGAAACAACATACTAAATGTACTTGGAAAAGAGAGCATGATGCCGCAGTTTTGGCTTCATTTGACCATCGCTTTTCAAAGCGTCTCTCATCTATGTTGGCTTACGCACGTAATAAGGGCGAGGAAAAACGGCCTAATTGGATTGGTGAAAATGTTTGGACTGCTTTGTGGAGGAAATGGAACACAAATGCTTACAAACAGAAGAGAGAAAAAGCAAAGACTAATAGAGCATCTGAGAGGGGTACCAGTACTCATAAGGGAGGTTCCATGTCTGCTGGAGAAATTAAATATTATATGGTAATTTATTATTATTTATAATATATATCTATTAATTTATATTCAATTAATCATCACATTTCACCAACTTATAAACTTGACATTAATTTAATATTTTAGGAAAAGCAACTTGGAAGGGAGGTCACTCAGGCTGAGATACATCGCTATCTTCATGTTAATCCTGAAACAAATGAGTATACTGATGAATTATCAAAAAATATTCAGGTAATTATTATATATTAATTGTTATATATTAATTAGACCTATAAATTATTATATATTAATTATTAACTATTTTATTTTTTTATTTTTAATATAGGAACAACTTCAACAAATCATGAAAGAATGGGATGATCATCAAGCTACTCTTCCTCCTGCTCAGCGAGCTGGTCCAGTGCAGCGGAAACAATATGAGACCGCAAGTTTTATGCACATCAGTGGTGGCAAGTACAAAGGGCGTGTGCTGGGTGCCGGTAGTTTATCATCAACCTTTAAGAAAGGTCCAACCGGCTATATTCAGACTGAGACGTCTTCTTCTTATGCTAGTACGGATCGATCTCATCGTCCGTCGATAGATAATGATCTTGACCAGTTAAAGAAGCAATGGGCAAGGGAGCAAGAAGAAAAGACACAACAGCTGATACAAGCCGCAATTGATAAATTGAATGAGGAGTGGAAACAAAAGTTTCAAGAGCAGCAGCAGCAGTTTCAGCAGCAACAACAACAATTTCAACAACAACAATTTTCATTTCCTCCTGTGTTTCATCAGCAGTTCCCGCCTCGGCCTCAATACTTGCCTCAACAACCACTATTCCAGCAGCAACAAAATTACTCTCAATACTCCCAGCAGCAGCAACCGCCTCCAAATTTCCAACAGCAACACCAGGATCCTCCGAACTCTGCCTTCCAGCAACAGCA
>NW_027339528.1:0-976 GCF_000331145.2 Cicer arietinum | reverse complement strand
AAATTTTAGATTTTCCTTCCTTTCTTTTTCTTTCCTTTGTTTTTCCTTTCTTCCTTTTTCCTTCTTTCCCTTTTATACTATTTTCTTTTCCTTTTCCTTCCTTCTAGTTTTCCTTTCTTTTTCCCTCCAAGAAAACATATATATATAATAAATATAACTTAACAAATATCTCAAAATATCTAGATATTTGTTAAATTGACGTTTCGCCCGAAACGCATAAAATTAACCGTAAAGTATTCACCGCAGTTAATTTCAATTTATTTATCGACGAGAAATTCTAATTGGCATCGAAATATCTTTTTGATTAAAAAAACTCCAAAATATTATTAACTTTGGCTTAAAAGCCTCCGAACCAAAATCCAAAATACACCAAAAATACATAAAGCACACTTTAAAATTACGGGTCTTACAATCATCAAGCTACTCTTCCTCTTGCTCAGCGAGCTGGTTCAGTGCAGCGGAAACAATATGAGACCGTAAGTTTTATGCACATCAGTGGTGGCAAGTACAAAGGGCGTGTGCTGGGTGCCGGTAGTTTATCATCAACCTTTAAGAAAGGTCCAACCGGCTATATTCAGACTGAGACGTCTTCTTCTTATGCTAGTACGGATCGATCTCATCGTCCGTCGATAGATAATGATCTTGACCAGTTAAAGAAGCAATGGGCAAGTGAGCAAGAAGAAAAGACACAACAGCTGATACAAGCCGCAATTGATAAATTGAATGAGGAATGGAAACAAAAGCTTCAAGAGCAGCAGCAACAGTTTCAGCAGCAACAACAATTTCAACAACAACAATTTTCATTTCCTCCTGTGTTTCATCAGCAGTTCCCCCTCGGCCTCAATACTTGCCTCAACAACCACTATTCCAGCTGCAACAAAATTACTCTCAATACTCCCAGCAGCAGCAAGTACCACCTCCAAATTTCCAACAGCAACACCAGGATCCTCCGAACTCTGCCTTCCAGCAACAGCAG
>NW_027339527.1:0-8045 GCF_000331145.2 Cicer arietinum | reverse complement strand
ATTGAAGCTCAGATGGCACACAATGCCAAAGTGTTGGAATCTCAGTCCAGATTAGAAGCAAGTTTAAGGACTCTGCAAGCCTCCTTGAACTCAGTTGTTCACGATGTGGATGTGACACTAGTGTATAAGGTGCTAAAGAAGGAAGCAAGAAAGGAGGAAATGCAAAAAAAAATGCTTGACAAGAAAGGAATTTAGTGCTTTAATTGTCAAAATATGGTCATTTTGCAAATGAATTTAAAAATTACAAGAATCCTCAAAGGAAAGATGACGAGGTGCAATATGCAAATGATGAAGATTTAGATTCATAAGGTGTATTGTTGATGGTTGTCACCAAACCAGAAGTGGAGAATAGTCAGGTGACTAGTAGATGTCCTAAATCGGTTTGATTTAGTGGATTAAATTCTCCAGTGAGAAAGGATTAGACATTGCTACCGTTTTGGTGGTGAACTAGAATAAATCAGTTTTGTGATATATCTCCCTTATCTCTTTATTTTTATGATAACGTTATTTTATTAAAAATTGTCTTAAGTTTCTAACCATAAATATTTTTAAGAGAAAAGTTTTTAAATTTAAAAACACAATTCAAACATACTTTTCTTGTGTTTTTCAATCTTCATAGTGGACAGTTGGATTCACCTCCGCGGATTCGGAGCCTATTGAGGATAGTAGTTGTTACGAGATACCCAGACCAAAGATTTTGGTTGTGGATCTAACCAGAGTGGAGATAGATCTAGAGGAGTTAAAGGGAGAGACAGTGGTATCATATCGAGAGGTTACGTTTGTGGTGATTTGTGCGAAGTGTGGGCGTTGTCAATGCTACTATAGTGTTTTCTTATGATCAAATAGGGTGTATAGGGTTGTTGTGGTGTCTTTTAGACTCTAAAGTATTTATTTTCACTTGATGGTTCTGGATTATTGTACTTATTATGGCTGACTGATTTGACTTTGTAGATTTCTTTATATTATTTTTTAGACACCATGTAAGGAATTATTTTTTGAAATAGAATCCGTACGATAGGGGTTTGTTGAGAATACTTAGACGGTTGTTGATCTGACCTCATAGCTTTAGGGTATTTTCATTGTTTATATTTCGAGGATATATATATATATTCAAAAATTACTCTTGCCCTTGACACCTATACTATATATTATTGTCTTTTAGAATTTAAATTATGTATTAGTTCCTTTTTAACGAATCCTTATATTTTTTTAAACGTACTAAGACGCGGTTAGATTTTGATTGTTTTAAAAAGATAAAAATTTAGAGGTACTTTATAGTAAAGGTGCTTTATAACAATTCTTATAGAATTTTGTATAAAAAATATGTGATACCAAACAAAAATTTAATAAACGATAAAATTAAACCTTTAGTTTTCTTGCAAAAGTACTATATCTTCCATTTCTTTATTCAATCCCTTCATATACCCATAGGTTTCAATTAAGCCCTATGATTAATTTGTTCTATGCTAATTGAACAGAATTAGGGAAATGCTTACAATCATTTACTTAGATTTTATTGATTATTCTTTCAGTTGATTTCTTCTCAAAAGAATCCATGCGTGTAGATTATTTCCTATTTAATCCCCTTTTTTTGTTATCATCGATAGAACCGGCTGAAACATGATAAATAAAATTAAAGAAAAAAATTAATTTGTAAATAAATTTCCATTAAAAATTCAAATTTATCTTTATTAAAAGACTTAAATGGTTTATTTTCAAACATGCATGAAACACAAACTAATCCATAATAATTCTGATTTATTTTAAAGCTTTCATAAATTATAGTTATTGTTTGAGGCAAAATCTTAATTTGATGTTTTAAAGATATCAAACATCTTAAATTAAATTTTTAAGATTCTAATCAAATTATGATCTAATTTATACTTTTGATTGTTTTAAAGATTGAAAGTTGCTTTTGATTTTAATCTAAATATCTCATTCACAAAAAAACAAAATATCATTCAAAATTACATAAAAAGAACGTTCTCTCAAGTAGAAGAATGTTTTATGGGTGTTATGACATAATTTTTGTTCTCATATTAAAGCAAGATGCATCATCTTAAATGATTGTAAGTCAATTCAAAAACTGACAAGGATTAATTTTGTAGTTTAAGTCATTTCAATAATAATGCATTCATATTGCACAAACAAGCTTAATTGGAAGATAGTGAAATATCATTTTGGTATCAAATAAAGAAATTTGTCATAAAGGTTTTGATTGATCTATCTTCAGTTCTAATATTGTTTTTAAATTTCATTTAGACCAATATGAGCAAGTCAATTCACACTTTGATATACATGTGTTGACCCACATTTTTGAAAAAGAACATTATCTTTGTTCTACCACTTACAAAAAAGACAAAATCAAGTAAATGCAAGTACAAATGACAATTGTTTTCCTTTTTCTCTTAACCCATGTTGTATCAAAAAGACAACTTGCAGGGTCTCTTTGTTGGAAAAACCTTAATAACGTTGTGCTCAACAATCCATGTCAATTACATGATGAATAGCCAAAGGCGGAAGCGTACCTGTGGGAATTGCCATTAATGAAATCCTGAGATGATGATGATAGAGCCAATGGGTTGGGTGATCTTCCTCAGCAAAACACCCTGAAGACCTTGCTCTCTTGATGGGGATAGAGAGAACCAGAGAATTTTCTCCTTTAGGGTTTTGAAACTGAATAGTCTTGTTGTGTTTGCCTTGGGGACCATTACCCCTATATATAACTATTATTAGTTATATCCCAAATTGCAGTATTTCCAATTCAGCCCCTCATTAAATTAGAAACTGCCTGGTATCTACACTATTAATTTTCATAACTATTATGCTCTTTAGCCATAAACTATTATATATTATTTGACCCCTAGTTTATTGGCTAATTATATAATGACCCTAACACACTTTATTAATTAATTACATATGTGACCCATAAATCTTACAATCTCCCACTGGTCACACATGTATCCTTAGGAGTGTGTTAGACTTTATGACGTCAAAAATGTCATTATAATTACCTTGAGTATAATCCAAATTGTCCCGTCCATTAATCATATCAGCACATGGAACCAAAGAGGCTTTCGTCATAATAAGCATAACTAAACCCATCAATGATCACCCGTACTGACACAACTAAATGACATAGACCCATTATGAAAAGTGTAGCATGAAAATTACATGAAGTTGGTCAATGCATGTCAATTTTCAACTGGTCCTACTTTATCGAATGAGATCATACCATAACTTAAATGTACAAAGTAACCAAAAACTGAATACTTTAAACTTTATTTCTGATCAGAAAGTCCAAATACAATGTATTTGTACTTTACAATTAAACATAGAACATGAATTACATAATGGACGAAACTCCCACTAAAATCAAGATTCCTCAAGCTGTAGCACACTCATGTGAGCAGTGTGCTCATGAAAGACCTTGGGTGGTAGACCTTTAGTGAGTGGATCCGCAATCATGGAGTTTGTCCTTAAGTGTTCTATGGATATCTGTCCACTTTGTACCTTCTCTTTAACAACTAGGAACTTAATGTCAATGTGCTTTGACTTGGTTGAGCTCCTATTATTGTTAGAATACAGGACTGCTGATCTATTGTCACAATACAACTTGAGTGGTCTTTCAATCCCTTCAACTATTTGCAGCCCTGTGACAAAATTTCTCAGCCAAATGCCCTGGTCAGATGCCTCATGAATTGCTACGAATTCTGCTGCCATGGTTGATGAGGCAGTAAGACCTTGCTTGGCACTACGCCAAGAAACTGCTCCACCAGCTAACAGAAAGACATAGCCTGAAGTTGATCTTAAGCTGTCTTGGCATCCCGCAAAATCCGAGTCAGAGTACCCAGTGATCTCTAACTGGTCTGACCTCCTATATGTGAGCATGTAGTTTCTTGTTCTCTTCAAATATCTCATGACCCTCTTGGCTGCTTTCCAATGGTCAAGACCTGGATTGCTTAAATATCTGCCTAAAATCCCTACTATGAACGCTATGTCTGGACGCGTACATACTTGGGCATACATAAGACTCCCTACAGCTGAAGCATAAGGGATCTTTTGCATTTCTTGAATTTCCAAACTTCCCTTAGGGCACTGTTTGAGACTAAACTTGTCTCCCTTAGCAACTGGGGTGTCCCCTGGTTTGCAATCCTGTAACCCAAACCTTTTGAGAACCTTATCGATATAGCTCTTTTGTGACAATCCAAGAATACCTCGAGATCTGTCTCGGTGTATCTGAATTCCTAATACAAAAGAGGCGTCACCAAGATCTTTCATCTCAAAATGCTTTGATAGAAATTTCTTAGTTTCGTGCAACATGCCTATATCGTTAGTGGCAAGCAGTATGTCATCAACATACAAGACCAGGAAAATATGTCTGCTCCCACTGAACTTATGATACACACAATCATCAACTGTATTCATCTCAAAACCAAATGAGAGAATTACTTGATGAAATTTATGGTACCATTGACGAGAAGCTTGTTTTAGCCCATAAATGGATTTTCTTAGTTTGCACACCATATTCTTTGGGTCTCCCAACACAAAGTTTTCTGGCTGCACCATATAGATCGTCTCATCAATGTCGCCATTGAGAAAAGCTGTTTTTACATCCATTTGATGAAGCTCCAAATTAAAGTGAGCAACAAGAGCCATGATTATTCTTAAAGAGTCCTTCGATGAAACCGGAGAGAAAGTCTCTTTATAATCAATCCCTTCCTTTTGAGTATAACCCTTAGCTACAAGACGTGCCTTATATCTCTCCACATTACCATTGGAATCCCGCTTGGTTTTAAAAATCCATTTGCAACCAATGGGTTTCTTTCCTTCAGGTAATGGGATAAGTTCCCAAACTGAATTGTCTTGCATAGACTTGTACTCCTCATTCATTGCTTCGATCCACTTATCTGAACGAGAATCTTGCATGGCTTGATGAAAGTTGACTGGGTCGTCTTCCGTCATGCCAACATTTTCCTCTACCTCATTGATAAATACTACATAATCATCCGAAATAGCATTTTTCCTTTCTCTAGTGGATCTCCGCAATGGAGCTGGCTCTTGAGGCACTTGTTCTTGAGGATCTTGAATTTGATCTGGATTTTGTTCTTCCTGAACAACCAGATCATCTTGAGTTTGTTCAATAATGGGAAAGTCAATTGGTGGAAGAATCAGTTCTGGAATTGTTACAGATTCTTCCTCAAAGACAAAATCTTTAACCTTAATCTTCCCCCCAAACTCAATATCCTCAAAGAACGTTGTCGTTCCCGTCTCAAAAATTGTTCTCAAATTAGGATCATAAAATTTATAGCCCCTTGATTTTTCTGAGTACCCTATAAAATAGCTGCTAATTGTTCGGGGTTCAAATTTCTTTTCATTCGGCCTATAAGGCCTTGC
Organism: Cicer arietinum; assembly: GCF_000331145.2. Lineage (NCBI taxonomy): Eukaryota > Viridiplantae > Streptophyta > Magnoliopsida > Fabales > Fabaceae > Cicer > Cicer arietinum. Next base: position 2,648 of record NW_027339527.1, on the reverse strand, counting down.
CTCAGCTGGACATCCCCAAACATGAAAGTGCTTCAGGCTAGGCTTACGCCCAATCCAAAGCTCATAAGGTGTTTTAGCCGCTGCCTTAGTTGGTACTCTATTAAGAATGTATGCTGCTGTTTTTAATGCCTCTCCCCAGAGTGACTCTGGCAAGGTGGAATGACAAATCATACTCCTTACCATATCCTTAAGAGTCCTGTTTCGTCTTTCAGCTACACCATTCATGCTGGGTGACCCCGGCATAGTGTATTGTGGGACGATTCCACATTCCTCTAGGTATTTGGCAAATGGTCCCGGACGTTGTTCACCTGAACCGTCATATCTGCCGTAGTATTCACCACCACGATCAGATTTGACCTTTTTAATTCTTTTATTAAGTTGATTCTCAACTTCTGCCTTAAAGGATTTGAACACGTCTATTGATTGGGACTTTTCGTGAATTAGGTAAAGGTAGGCATATCTAGAGTAATCGTCTATGAATGATATAAAATATTGTTGACCATTCCAAGAAGGAGTTGGAAATGGCCCACAGATGTCCGTATGTATCAATTCTAAGACGTCTGTAGCTCTATATGCGCCTAATTTCTTATCTTTAGTCTGTTTTCCTTTAATGCATGCTACACAAACGTTAAGGTCTGTGAAGTCAATGGAATCTAAAATTCCATCTGACACAAGTCGTTCAACTCTATTTTTAGAGATGTGACCTAGACGTTTGTGCCAAAGCACTCCTGAATTGAAATTGTCAATTTTCCGCTTAGTACCACGTGATTCCACATTCAAGGTTTCATTATAGTTAGCCACAGTTTCCAACAAATAAAGATTATCATAACCAGAAAGTAAACCGGTTCCAACAACATTCGAATTTAAAGACAAAGTAAATTCTTTATTCCCGAATGAACAATAATATCCTGATTTGTCCAAATAAGAAATAGAGATCAAATTCCGTCTAAATGACGGTACAACAAAAGTGTCTTTTAAATCCAAATAATGACCGGAACTTAATAATAATCTAAATTTTCCTATGGCTTCAACTTCTACCTTCTTCCCATCTCCTACATAGATGCATCTTTCAGTATCACTAGGCTTTCGGAAGTTCAGGCAACCCTGCATTGAAACACTGATGTTAGTAGTTGCACCAGAGTCTAACCACCAAGTGTTTCCAGGTACTGAAGCTAAATTAACCTCAGAACAGACCAAAGACAGAATCATACCTTTCTTAACACGCCAAGCGTGATATTTGGCACAATCCTTCTTCACGTGTCCAGAACTCCTGCAGAAGAAGCAGTTGTTATCCTTAGTCTGCTTCTTTTGTTCTGGACCCTTAGCAGCAGCTTTGTTCTTGGGCTCCTCAATTCTTTTCCTTTTGCCCTTGTCTTTAGAGATGCTAGTAAAGTGAGCACTTTCAGTCCTATCTTGCTTCAGCCTGTCCTCTTCTTGCACACATAATGAAATGAGCTCATTAAGAGTCCATTTCTCCTTTTGACAATTATAAGTCACCTTAAACTGACTGAATTGCGAAGGAAGAGACAGCAATACTAAATGAATGAGTAAGTCATCTGACAACTCAAGCTTTAGACCTTTAAGCTTAGAAGCAATGTTGGACATCATCATAATGTGCTCTCTTATATTTCCCTTGCCTTGATACTTCATGGAAATTAAATTCTGAAGCAAAGAACTTGTTTCAGCCTTATCACTTTTTACAAAGCGTTTTTCCATCTCAGCAAGGAATTTTTTAGCTGTATCTATCTCATCCGGGACAGCACCTCTAAAGACTTCAGGAATCCCACGCTTTATGATCATAAGACTTATGCGATTTGAGCGATCCAATTTCTCATACTCTAATTTTTCTTCAGAAGAACTAGAGTCCTTAGGAGTAGGGGGTCGTTCAATTCTTAATGCAAGGTCTAGATCCATGCAGCCAAGAACAATCAGAATGTTCTCTTTCTATTCCTTAAAATTTGTCCCATTAAGGACATGAATAGAACTCAAATTTGCAGATATGGAAGCAACCGATGCTGTAAATTAGATAAAGAACGAAACTTAGAAACTCACATTATAAGAAAATAAATCGATAAATAAATAAATACATATGTTCAAATCATGGAATTTAACCCATCTCAAGATACCCAGTGCACCATTGGTGTCAAGTCTTTGGACAGTAACACCAACTGCTAGTGGTACTCTTGTTGCAACGATCAAATATTGACAATAAGACATGTCAAACAATAAACCTTCCTTTGGGCCGATTTACTGCTCACATGTATACCAAATAATTGTCACACATTTATCATCGCAGGTGTACCATGTAATTCTGCCAAATATTAACCTTCCTTTGGGCCGGTCTATACCCGCATGAATAAACATATACACAGCCATTTGACACTCTTCACGAGCAATTTAGACAAGAGAGGTCACTTTGGCGACGTCAAGTTTCAATTAACTCATTCAAAAATGTCAAACTTGACTTGAACATATATTTATTATATCCAAATAAAACAATATTTAAAATATTGTTCACTAATATAAACATTATTTTATTAGTATTTGATAATTATCAACAACAAAAAAATTTCTAAAAGAACACAGAAGAAAAAAAAGTTTCAACTGTGAAAACCAAGCTTCGTGGAGTGGGATGCAAAAACAAGCAA
>NW_027339526.1:8604-9000 GCF_000331145.2 Cicer arietinum | reverse complement strand
GACGGTCCGTCAGGGGCCTATGGTCTGGCCTGTTTAATAAAAAAGCTAGGCTCTGGCTGTTTTTAAAGTCTATTTATGTAAATAGGCCAGGCTCAGACTTATAAAAAGCCTATTAGGCCTAACAGGCCGACCTATATATATTTTATTATTTATTCCATTTTCCAATTTTTTTAATTTCCATTGCACTCACTCCAACAAACAGGTGTGTAAGCAACATAATTTTTTATAAAAACCAATACTATTTATTTGTTATCTTTATATATATATATATATATATATATATATATTATTACTAAATATGATGTTGCACGAGAGGATTTGTTTGAGAGATAATAATCTGAGTTTGTTTGAGACCATTTGTTTGAGAGATAATAATGAGTGCGTTTGTTTTAATAA
>NW_027339526.1:0-7891 GCF_000331145.2 Cicer arietinum | reverse complement strand
ATATATAATTACTGAATATGATTTTGTTTGAGATGATTTGTTTGAGAGGTAATAATGTGAGTTTGTTTGAGACTATTTGTTTGAGAGATAATAATGGGTGCATTTGTTTGAAGAAAAAAATCTATTATTCATTTGTGGCGGAGATTGATTTTGTCATAAGTATAATGTGAAGAAAAAAAATCGAAGGTTAATATTTTTTATCAAGTAGTATTTATTCATTTTTTTAAAAAATTTTCTCATTTATTTTTTTATTACTTTTTAGCTCAGTGTCTAACATATATGTATTTTTTCTTTTGTTTTTGAAGGTTGATATACAAGAGATAAAAATCACCTTGAAGATTTGATATCATATTTTTGTCATTCATTGGGCTTTGAATGTGTTTTGTTGGTTGATATGTGTAACTAGGTTCATTTTGTTTTTTTGTTTAATTGGAAGATTATTGCATTACAAACTTGTTAATAATTATTTTATTAGATTTGATTATAATTTTATTACTTTTCCTTGTATATAAAGGCCTAGTTTAGTCTATTTAAAAAAATATAAAATATAACATTTAAATATTTTAATGTGAATAAGGCTTTTAAACAGGTTTACAGGCCAGACCATGATAGGTCGTAGGCCAGGCTCAAGCATTTCAAAGTCTGGCCTGGCCGGGCCTACGATTAATTTTTTAGGCCTATCATAAGATTTTTTTTTGGCCTGGTCTGGAAGCCTGTTTAAAAGCCTTATTTATATTAAAAAATTTAAATGTTCTACTCATACTAGATACCAATATCAATGTACATATCTATATATATTAAAAAAAAAAGAACTTCTAACAAAAAAAAAATTTAAAAATATCTGAAACAAACATTTTTTAAACCCTAAAACATAATTCTTGGTTTCAAAGAATAGATTTTTTTTCTTTCTGAAAACAAACGCACCCATTATCATCTCTAAAACAAATATGGAAGGACTACTGAGTTATTGACTAATTGAATGACTATTGAATATGGAACGACTACCAAATATGGAATGGCTACCGAATATGGAATTACTATTGAGTGATTGCCTAATTGATAGAATTTAAAATAAGAAATAATACTATTAATAAATAATTAAATATATATATAGGCCGGCCTAATAGGCTTTTTTATAAGCCTGAGTCTGACCTATTTAAATAAATAGACTTTAAAAATAGCCTGAGCCTAGCTTTTTTATTAAAAAGGCCAGACCAACACAAGGTAGTCAAGTCTGAGCCATAAATCGGGGTGTAATGAGCAACTGACAGATGTATGAAAGAAAAGTTCAACCAGTAATAGTCCAAATTAATATGTAGAAGTAGAAATAGGGGTGTAAACAATCGTCTGGTCCAAAATTCACTTTCTAGTATTTATAAATGCCCTTAATAAGTAAATAATTTATTTTACTTTTTTAGAAACTTTTTCATCCAAAATATACATTTTAACGTAAAGTTATTTATCCTTAACATAGATAAATCTAATTTTAACCAAAATTCTCATATTCAAAATAATAACTATAAGTATTACTATAACATTTTTCAAAATAATCACATATAAATACATCATCTTTATAGAATAGTCAAAAGAATAAAATAAAAAAATATAACATCAACAATTTATATTAATTTGGGGTGTTACAATTCTTCTGTTGTTAAAGAAATTTCTTCCTCAAAATTTGTGTTGAACAACAAGCGAACTAATATCTAACTAAATATCCTCAAGATTCAAACTTAGTACCCAAAAATATAATAAACATATATAAGGCATTCACTAGTCATTTAAGCACAATATGTCAAAAATCAATTAACTTAGCATGATAGGCTAACATCATACAATAAATCCGTTAAACACATATCACGTTTATCACTCAATTATTAAATAAAATGCCATAGAGTTACACTCTATAACCATATAAAACTAATCATATAGATTAAGTTAATAATAACTTAGTTCATTTAATTGAGTTAAATGAAACACATTCCAAATACATTGTCAATTTCAACAATTTTGTTCAAATAAAATAATAATAGTTTTACTCCTTGAAATAAAGTTTAGATTCTATCACTAAACATTCAACAAATTTAATGTAAGTCTGACAAAGAGAACAATTTATAAAATATTAAACACATCTAACAACTTAATAACATTATAATAGATTTAAAATCAATTACTCTATAAAAATATATTTTATATATAATCGACGAGAAAGAAACAAGAAGTCACCATAACATACATTTAAAAATTAAATTCATTCAATTGACATAAACGATGAACATGTCTTTCAGCTATTTAAAGAATAAAATTAAAAGGTACTTCTAACAAAATAATGAGTTATCTTTGCCTCTTTTATCGAAGATGAATCATTTGGATTGCTAGTCTCTCATATTCATGTAGTCAATTAGTTAAAGCAACTATAATTGTAGTCATTCAAATTCAAACATGGGTAGTTAAAAGTATCTTTAACGTGGTTCAGAAGTGCGAAGACGGCGCCATAACTCCCACTCCTTAATTCAAGTTAAAAATTCACTTAATTACACATTACTAATAATTTATTTGTAACTTACAAGTAGTAATAATGACACTTACATCAATATTTAATCAATATTCCGACTGAAGAAATATAGAACTATTTCACTTTTAGATGCTCTCAACTACTCTAACTTTATATACTAAATCCCAACTGTAAGACCCATAATTTTAAAGTACAATTTATGTATTTTTGGTGTATTTTGGATTTTGGCTCGGAGGCTTTTAAGCCAAAGTTAATAATATTTTGGAGTTTTATAATCAAAAAGATATTTTGATGCCAATTAAGAATTCTCGTCGATAAATAAATTGAAATTAACTGCGGTGAATCCTTTACGTAGAATTTAATGCGTTACGGGTGAAATGGTAATTTAACAAATATCTAGATTTGAGATATTTGTTAAGTTATATTTATTATATATATTTATGTATATATGTTTGATTGAGGGGAAAGGAAAAGGAAATAGAAAAGAAAGGAAAGGAAATAGAAAAGAAAGGAAAGAGAATAGAGGAAAGGAAAAAGGAAGGAAAACCAAATCCATCGTCTTCTTCCTCTGTGACCGTGAACCAAATTCTCTCCTTTCTCCCGTTTTCATTTTCGTCGCTTTCTTTTCTTCAAAACTAGTAACCCAAGGTTGGGTGAGAGTTAGATCAAGGTTTTTGCAACTCCACTCTTCCTCTTTGATTCGAAAACGAAGAAATACGGTTTTTGAGATCCAAACACAAACCCCTCCGTTTCTTCTAGATCCAAACCTCATTTCTCGAAGAGATAGAAGGGAAAGTTGCTCACCACCACGCTACGGTGCTAGGGGACCTATTTGGAGGCGAAGTTGCGAGCGGAGATTTTACCGAAATTACTCGCGGTACCGGAAACGCACGTTAAAGCTAACGTTGAGGTAAGGGCTCCTTCCAAACTTCTAGTTTGCATTAGGGACTTATCTGTGGTTGTGTGGGAAGGAATTTGTTAGGGTAAATGTATCGATCTGGGGAAAAACGAAACTAATGCGTTATGGGTAAAACCTTAGAGTTAGGTTTTGTTTATAATGATGAATGTTTCGTGGTAAATGAATTTGAAGTCTTTGTGTATGATTATGAGTAAATGATATTTGAGGTATCTGGGTGTTATGTTGTGTTGATTGTGTTCGTTGTATTTGGCGTGTCCATACTCGATGTTTGTTAATTGGTGTGTTTGTTGTGAAATATGGTTTGAATGTGAGAGTATGTTTGAGTTTGTTCTGTGGAATTTGAAAACCATTAGAGTTAAACGAGTATTAAAAATGAGGAATCTTTTAATACCTCGGTTTACTTAATGTGCATTTGAGGAAAAGGTTTAAGTTAACTGGGCGTTGAGAATGGGGAATCTCTTAATGTCCCGGTTACTTAACGATCGTTTTTGAAAATCGTTCCGGTAAATGAGTGTTAAGAATGGGGAATCTCTTAATGACTCGTTTACTGAATGTTTTGTGTGAAAATCACTTAAGTCAAAAGTATATTAAGAATGGGGAATCTCTTAATATGACTGTTTGCTTAACGTTTTGTTTTGAAAATCATTAAGATAAATCAGTATTAAGAATGGGGAATCTCTTAATGACTCGTTTACTGAATGTTTTGCGAGAAAACCGTTTAAGTCAAAAGTATATTAAGAATGGGGAATCTCTTAATGACTCGTTTACTGAATGTTTTATGAGAAAATCGTTTAAGTCAAAAGTATATTAAGAATGGGGAATCTCTTAATGACTCGTTTACTGAATGTTTTGCGAGAAAACCGTTTAAGTCAAAAGTATATTAAGAATGGGGAATCTCTTAATATGTCTGTTTGCTTAACATTTTGTTTTGAAAATCATTAAGATAAATCGGTATTAAGAACGGGGAATCTCTTAATGACTTATTTATTTAATGTTGTTTGAAAGTCGTTTAAGTTAAATGGGTATTAAAAATGGGGAATCTTTTAATATCTGCATTTGCTTAACGATTGTTGTGAATGGAGTCTGTGTATGCTCATGCATTTCATTTGGTAAATTGTGTCGACCCGTGATAGGTGACACCTTGGTAAACTGTACGGACCCGTGATAGGTTGTACGTTTGCGATTTACATTTTAGTAAATCGTGTTGACCCGTGATAGGTGACACCATGGTAACTGTACTGACCCGTGATAGGTGGTACATTTACGATTTACATTTTTGGTGAATTGCGGCTTTACTCGCGGTACCGGAAAACCACGTTGAAGCTAACGTTAAGGTAAGGGCTCCTTCCAAACTTTTAGTTGCATTAGGGACTTATCTGTGGTTGTGTGGGAAGGAATTTGTCAGGGTTCGATGTATTGATTTGGGGAAAAACGAATCTAATGCGTTATGGGTAAAACCTTAGAGTTAGGTTTTGGTTATATGGATGAATGTTCTGTGTTAAATGAACCTAAAATCACTTGTGTATGATTATGAGTAAATGAAATTGATGTGTTTGAGTGTTATGTTGTGTTGATTGTGTTCGTCGTGTTTGACGTGTTCTAAGTTAATACCGATGAATTTGATGTGTTTTGGTGGGCGTTGTAATGACTTATTTATTTAATGTTGTTTTGAAAATCGTTTAAGTTAACTGGGCGTTAAGAATGGGGAATCTCTTAATGTCTCGTTTACTGAATGTTTTGTGTGGAAATCGTTTAAGTCAAAAGTATATTAAGAATGGGGAATCTCTTGATATGTCTGTTTGCTTAACGTTTTGTTTTGAAAATCACTTCAGTAAATGAGTATTAAGAATGGGGAATCTCTTAATGTCTCGTTTACTGAATGTTTTGTGTGGAAATCGTTTAAGTCAAAAGCATATTAAGAATGGGGAATCTCTTGATATGTCTGTTTGCTTAACGTTGTGTTTTGAAAATCATTAAGATAAATCAGTATTAAGAATGGGGAATCTATTAATGACTGATTTATTTAATGTTGTTTTGAAAATCGCTTAAGTTAAATGGGTATTAAAAATGGGGAATCTTTTAATATCTGCATTTGCTTAACGATTGTTGTGGATGGAGTCTGTGTATGCTCATGCATTTCATTTTGGTAAATTGTGTTGACCCGTGATAGGTGACACCTCGGTAAACTGTACTGACCCGTGATAGGTGACACCTCGGTAAACTGTACTGACCCGTGATAGGTGACACCTCGGTAAACTGTACTGACCCGTGATAGGTGACACCTCGGTAAACTGTACTGACCCGTGATAGGTGACACCTCGGTAAACTGTACTGACCCGTGATAGGTGACACCTCGGTAAACTGTACTGACCCGTGATAGGTGACACCTCGGTAAACTGTACTGACCCGTGATAGGTGGTACGTTTATGATTGACGCATTTTAGTAAATCGGGCTGATTTATCCAAAGGCATTTCCTGATTTAATTCCTTGTTCGTTTTTAATTACTTTTGAAAAAAAAATATACCCTCGTTTTGAAAAACGGGGTGTTACAGATAACATGTTTGCTTGCAATACCATTTCAAAACCCATATAATGATGTTGTATTAATTGTGTTAAAAATGTTAAGTGTTATGTTTTGGAATTTGGTGATAACATGTTTGCTTGCAATACTATTTCGAAATTAACGATGTTGTAGATGTTTTGATTTTGTGTGTAAGTGTGATGGATTGTAAAACTATTTCGAAACCCAATTTGTCGTGGTGATTGTGTGGAAATTGCTAAGTGTGATTGTTCGGATTTGTGTGTAAGTGTTGATTGGTTTTGAAACCCTTTAAAAAGCTGATTTTTGCTGAATTTTGTTGTTTTCCTGTTGCTGTCTGATGTGTATTCGAATACAGAAAGCTGTATTCGAATACAGACATGCTGTTTTTGCCACTGACTTACTGTGTAATCGAATACAGACTGCTGCATTCGAATACATTTTGCTACTGACTTGCTGTGTAGTCGAATACAGACATGCTGTTTTTTTTTGCTGAATGTTGAAACAGCCTTGTATTCGAATACAGAGATGCTATATTCGAATACAAAAATATTGTTTTGTTAAAAACTTCATTTCTCAACCTTGTTTATGCATGTTTGGCATATGGAAACCCTTTTAAGGTGCATGCTTAGTTGAAAGGTTATTTTGAGCATTTAAAATCTTAATTGCTATGTTTGTGCATTTAAAACTTAAATGTTATGTGTTAACTGTTGTTTTCGGTTGGTGACCTTTACAATTATTGTGGAAATCTGGGCTTTGCCCTCAGATGAGAGTCAGGATGATCCTACTGGTTCGTACCCTACGGACGGAAATGGAGATGGGAACGCTTGACTGCAGCTACGTTAGGAGGATCTCACGGGGCGCGTGGAGATCACTCAGGGTGTTTAGTTGTTTTGTAAAATGATCAGACTAGGTTGTCACAGAGGGAACGGATGTCTTTCTTTTGGGGTTGCGTTTATTTTTAACCGGAAGACTGTACTGTTACTATTATTGTCAGTACGACACCTTAGTTGAATGGGTTCCTTGTATCTTCTGGTTGTTGTTTAATCACTTTGGATGTATGCATTTGAGAAACTTTTTCCGCTGCTTGTAAATTTTAATGACTCAATTATTTATCCAAAGGCATTTCTTTATTTATTTCTCTGCTTTATTTTAAATTCTTTTGAAAAAAAAAATGTACCCTCGCTTTGAAAAACGGGGTGTTACAACGTCCAATATGTGCATAAGTCCCACTAGATTAACATTTAAGGTCATTTTAGTCTTCCATAAATTTATTCTAATCCCTTTTGGTTCTTAGGCTATGAAGTTTGTCCAATAAGTGGATAAGTCTTATTTGATTAAGATATTAGGTTACTTGGGCTTCTATAGGTTTATTCTAATCCATTTTGGTTCTTGGGCAGTGTAGTTCATCTAATAAGTGCATAAGTCTCAATGGATTGTGATTTTAGAACATTTTGCTAAATGTTTATTCTAAGCCATTTTAGTTGTTAGGCAAAGCAGTTCGTCCATTTTGTTCTATGTAGTTCCTCCAATAAGTGCATAAGTCTCAACGAATTAAGATTTGACACCATTTAAGTCTTTGGTAGGTTCATTCTAGTCCATTTTTGTTCTTTGGGAATGTAGTTCGTCTAAACAGTGCATTACTTTCATTTGATTAAGATTTTAAGTCAGTTTGGTCGTTAATTTGGTTTATCTAATCCATTTGTTACTTAGACAATGTAGTTCGTCCAATAAGTGCATAAGTCTCAATGGATTATGATTTTATATCATTTTAATCTTTCGTAGGTTTCTTTTTATTCCTTTTGGTTCAATGTCAGTGTAGTTCATCTGAAAAATGCATTAGTTTAAATGGATTAAGATTTTATGTCATTTTGATATTTACTTTGTTTATTCTAATCCATTTTTGTTCTTAGTCAA
>NW_027339525.1:0-2612 GCF_000331145.2 Cicer arietinum | reverse complement strand
AACCAAAAGAATTTGTAGGAGTTTGAGAAATTAAGCTTGTGGGGATGTTAAATCTCTTTTAAGAATTGAGGGTTTGAGTAATAGAATGAGAAGAAGCAAGGAGAAAGGAAGGAAAAGAAAGAAGAGAAGAGAAAAAAAAAAATGAAAATGGGGGAGTAGGGTTGCTGAGAGGAAGAGAAGGAAGAAGGGGGAAGAGTGAAATGAAAAAAGAAAAGGGAAAAGTGGGTTTTATTATTATTATTATTATATATATATATATATATATTTTCATTTATAAAGGACACGGGACGTGTCAAACACATGCCTCATATTCTACAATATTGTTTGTGCAATCAAAACACAACCTAGCCGGAAATGGAGTGAACTGGTTCTCTGGGGAAATCAAAATGGTCCCAATTCCATACCCTAACACGTTGGAAGCACCATCAAACACCAACGTCCATTTTTCTTTATCAAATGATTAAGTCTATTCAAATAAAGTAATTATGCCTTCATAGGAGAATTCACACTACATTGATTGATAATCTTCTATAGGTTGTTGGGTCAAATACTCTGCTAGTGCGCTTTCTTTGATAGCTTTCTGTGTAACATATACCAAATCGTATTATGATAACAACATCTGCCAACGGACAATCCTTCCAATAAGAGCAGGTTTCTCAAAGATGTACTTAATTGTGTCCATTTTAGACACCAACCAAGTTGTATGACATAACATGTATTGCCTCAACCGATGAGCAGCCTATGCCAATGCGCAATATGTTCGTTCAAACAATGAGTACTTTATTTCACAACTAGTGAACATTTTGCTCAAATAATAAATAACATGTTCTTTCTTACCAGATTTGTCATGTTATCCCGATACACAGCCCATTGACTCGTCAAGTACTGTTAAGTACATAATAAGCGGTTTCCCAAGAACATGAGGCATTAAGATTGGAGGTTTTGACAAGTACTGTTGAATCCTTTTGAAAGCTTTTTGACAATTCTCATTTCATTCAACCTTTTGGTCTTTGCACAACAACTTGAAAATCGGCTCACATGTAGCGGTGAGATGCGATATGAACCTGGAAATGTAATTCAATCTACCCAAAAAGTCACAAACTTCTTTTTCCGTGCGTGGAACCGACATTTCTTGTATTGCTCTTACATTATCTAGGTCCACTTCTATCCCTTTTTGACTAATGATAAACCCAAGTAACTTGCCTAATCTTACATCAAAGATGAATTTAGAAGGGTTTAAACGGAACCTGAATTTCCTTAGTCGCACAAATTTTTTTTGAAGGTTAAAACATGGTCTTCTTCGATTCGAGACTTTGCAATTATATCGTCCACGTAAACCTATATCTCTTTATGCATCATGTCATGAAACAAAGTTACCATTGCTCTTTGATAGGTTGCCCCAACATTCTTCAATCCGAATGACATCACTTTATAACAGAAAGTTTCCCTTTGTGTGATGAATGTGGTATTTTCCATATCCTCGGGGGCCATCTTGATTTGATTGTACCTTGAGAAACCATCCATGAAGGAGAAAAAATAATATTGAGCAGTGTTATCCACTAGGACATCAATATGAGGCAAAAGAAACTCTTCTTTGGGACTAGCTTTATTTAAACCACGATAATCAACGCAATTCGAACATTTCCATCCTTCTTTGAAACTAGGACAATATTAGCCACCCATTAAGGATATTTTTCCATTGCTAAGAAACCAACATCAAATTCCTTCTTGACCTCTTTTCCAATTTTAAGTGACATATCCAACCTCATCTTCCTCAACTTTTGTTTAATTGGAGCATATTCAGGTTTGAGCGGTAGCTTGTGTTTAATTATGTTAGTATCTACTCCAGACATATCCTGATATGACCACACAAAGACGTCCACATAGTCAAATAAAAGTTTAATCAACTTTTCTTGTTCACTTTCTTTCATAGACATGCCAATTTTAATTTCTTTCTTATCATATTCAGTCCCCAAATTGACCACCTCAATAGGTTCTTGATAAGGTTGGATTATCTTAGCTTCCTGTTCCGTTATCCTTTCTAGTTCTAGGGGAAATTCACAATTGTCTTCACAATCCTCATCAACATGATTAATTGGATGTTCAAAATTATAAGAATGGGTTCTAACGCTGCTATTTTCAACAGATTCATTTTCGACTCTGCATTGTTTAAATTAAGAAGAAAAAAAGAAAATATGAATAAAGATTGCCATTTCAAAAAAACGAAAATAAGAACAGAAAAAAAAGGTTTGGAGAATGCAAAAATGCATTTATTGATAATAAGTACGAAATTGAAATACATGTGCCATAACTAGTTATCCTTATAGCCTTGGGAAGAGCAAAAGAAGTTGAAATACATAATCACTTTGAACATGAATTAACAAACACAGGAAACTCGATGATCTTCCAATTGTTGAGACTGGTATTTGGAGGACAAGGGTACACTAATTTGAGGGTATCATTATCAACATGATCTTCTTCCACAACAGCCACTTGATCAACATATATTATTCCGACACTTTGAAAGGTTTGGTGAATGTCACAAATAGGAATATTTTGTGAATTCGGTATCCAGTTTTCCAGACGAGTCGTCTTGTTTTCCCTTTTTTCTT
>NW_027339524.1:11477-19587 GCF_000331145.2 Cicer arietinum | reverse complement strand
TGCACAAGATTGGTTAAAAACCCTAATTGGACAAGAATAAGCCAAGGGAAGACGAAAATGAACATAATGTTCATCCAACGACACAAAACACACCTATGGGATGCACAAGATTGGTTAAAAACTCTAATTGGACAAGAATAAGCCAACAGAGGACGAAAATGACTTAAATGTTCATCAAATGACACAAACACACCTACTGGATGCACAAGACTGGTTAAAAACGCTAATTGGACAAGAATAAGCCAAGGAAGGACGAAATGACCTAAATGTTCATCCAATGACACAAACACACCTATTGGATACACAAGATTTGTTAAAAATCCTAATTGGACAAGAATAAGCCTAGGAAGGACGAAAATGACCTAAATGTTCATCCAATGACATAAATGAACTTATTGGATGCAGAAGATTGGTTAAAAACCCTAATTGGACAAGAATAAGCCAGGGAACGACGAAAATGACCTAAATGTTCATCCAATGACACAAACACACCTATTGGACGCACAAGATTGGTTAAAAACCCTAATTGGACTAGAATAAACCTATGGAGGATGAAAATGACCTAAATGTTCATCCAGTTACACAAATGAACTTATTGGATGCACAAGATTGGTTAAAAACCACAATTGGACAAGAATAAGCAGAGGGAGGAGAATGACCAAAATGTTCATCAAATGACACAAACACGCCTATTGGATGGACAAGATTGGTTAAAAACCCTAATTGGACAAGAATAAGCCTAGGAAGGACGAAAATGGCCTAAATGTTCATCCAATGACATAAACACACCTATTGGATGCACAAGATTGGTTAAAAACCCAAATTTGACAAGAATAAGCCAAGGAATGACGAAAATGACCTAGATGTTCATCCAATGACACAAACACGCCTATTGGATGCACAAGAATGGTTAAAAACCCTAATTGGACCAGAATAAGCCTAGGAAGGACGAAAATGGCCTAAATGTTCATCCAATGACATAAACACCCCTATTGGATGCACAAGATTGGTTAAAAACCCAAATTTGACAAGAATAAGCCAAGGAATGACGAAAATGACCTAGATGTTCATCCAATGACACAAACACGCCTATTGGATGCACAAGAATGGTTAAAAACCCTAATTGGACCAGAATAAGCCTAGGAAGGACGAAAATGGCCTAAATGTTCATCCAATGACATAAACACCCCTATTGGATGCACAAGATTGGTTAAAAACCCAAATTTGACAAGAATAAGCCAAGGAATGACGAAAATGACCTAGATGTTCATCCAATGACACAAACACGCCTATTGGATGCACAAGAATGGTTAAAAACCCTAATTGGACCAGAATAAGCCTAGGAAGGACGAAAATGGCCTAAATGTTCATCCAATGACATAAACACCCCTATTGGATGCACAAGATTGGTTAAAAACCCAAATTTGACAAGAATAAGCCAAGGAATGACGAAAATGACCTAGATGTTCATCCAATGACACAAACACGCCTATTGGATGCACAAGAATGGTTAAAAACCCTAATTGGACCAGAATAAGCCTAGGAAGGACGAAAATGGCCTAAATGTTCATCCAATGACATAAACACCCCTATTGGATGCACAAGATTGGTTAAAAACCCAAATTTGACAAGAATAAGCCAAGGAATGACGAAAATGACCTAGATGTTCATCCAATGACACAAACACGCCTATTGGATGCACAAGAATGGTTAAAAACCCTAATTGGACCAGAATAAGCCTAGGAAGGACGAAAATGGCCTAAATGTTCATCCAATGACATAAACACCCCTATTGGATGCACAAGATTGGTTAAAAACCCAAATTTGACAAGAATAAGCCAAGGAATGACGAAAATGACCTAGATGTTCATCCAATGACACAAACACGCCTATTGGATGCACAAGATTGGTTAAAAACCCTAATTGGACTAGAATAAACCTATGGAGGACGAAAATGACCTAAATGTTCATCCAGTGACACAAATGATTACTCAAGTTAAGAGTTTAGGTGGAAACCTGTATGGATATGTGCTGGTTGATGATTACTCAAGGTTCACATGGACTTATTTTCTAGCTCATAAGAGTGATACATTTTTCAAAAAGTTTGCTGCTTTAGTACAAAATGAGAATGATCTGAAAATTGTTTCAATAAAAAGTGATCATGGAGGTGAATTCCAAAATGATCTTTTTCAAAATTATTGTGAATCAAATGGAATCAACCACATATATTCTGCCCCTAGGACACCACAGCAGAATGGGGTAGTGGAGAGGAAAAATAGATCCCTAGAAGAGTTAGCTAGGACCATGCTTAAGGACTCCAACCTACCTAAGTACTTTTGGGCAGATGCAATTAGTACAGCCACTCATGTTGTAAATAGAGTTCTCATTAGGCCCCTGCTTAGGAAAACACCCTATGAGCTTTACAAGGGTAGAAAACCAAACCTTTCCTACTTTAGAATCTTTGGTTGTAAGTGCTTTGTGTTGAACAATGGCAAAGAACACCTAGGAAAGTTTGACCCTAAGGCAGATGAAGGTATCTTTTTAGGATATTCCCAAACTAGTAAGGCCTATAGAATCTACAACAAAAGAACAAAGACCATAGAAGAGTCAGTTCATGTAAAGTTTGATATATCTTTTACAGAAAACTTGAACAAAACTCCTTCTAAGGTTGATGACCCTCCAACTAGATCAGACCTTGTAGAACCTATAGAAACCAGTGAGTTGCCTAAGGAATGGAAGTTCAACCGAAACCACCCTTTAGACAACATTATAGGCGATATCTCTAAAGGTGTTGCAACTAGGAGAAACCTTAGTCAGTTTTGTAACTTTACAGCCTTTGTATCTCAGATTGAACCTAAGAACATTAAGGAAGCCCTGTTAGATAGTGAGTGGATACTTACTATGCAAGAGGAGTTAAACCAGTTTGAGAGAAACAAGGTGTGGAGTTTAGTACCTAGGCCAGAGGGTAAGCATGTCATAGGAACCAGATGGGTGTTCAGAAACAAGTTGGATGAGAATGGTGTGATAACAAGGAACAAAGCTAGATTAGTAGCCAAGGGTTATAGTCAAGAGGAGGGAATAGATTTTGATGAAACCTATGCCCCTGTAGCTAGATAAGAAGCCATAAGAATTTTATTGGCTTATGCTTGTATAATGGACTTTAATCTTTATCAAATGGACGTGAAAAGTGCCTTTCTCAACGGTGACCTACAAGAGGAAGTTTTTGTTAGCCAAACACCTGGTTTTGAAAATCCTGATTTTCCTAATCATGTGTATAAGCTCTCAAAGGCCCTCTATGGGTTAAAACCAGCTCTAAGAGCTTGGTATGAGAAGCTCAGCAATTTCCTTATTCAACAAAACTTTTTAAGAGGAAATGTTGACAAGACCCTTTTCACAAAAACTACTGGAAATGATATCTTGCTTGTCCAAGTATATGTTGATGCCATAATATTTGGATCTACAAATAATAAACTGTGCAAAGAATTTGAAAATTTGATGAAAGGTAAATTTGAAATGTCAATGATGGGTGAACTGTCATATTTCTTGGGATTTCAAATTAACCAAAGCAAGCAAGGCATTTTCATTAGTCAATCTAAATACTGTTCTGATTTGATAAAGAAATTTAACTTTGAAAATCTTAAATCCATTGATACACCCATGAGTCAAGGAAATTTCTTAGACTGAGATGAGAAAGGTAAACCTGTAGATGTTACTAGATTTCGTGGTATGATAGGTTCTCTGCTCTACCTTACAGCAAGCCGACCAGACATCATGTTCAGTGTTTGTATGTGTGCAAGGTATCAATCAAATCCAAAGGAGTCTCACTTCAGTGCAGTTAAGAGAATATTCAGATACTTGGCAAGAACAAAGAATCTTGGATTGTGGTATCCAAAACGATCAACTTGTACTTTGGTTGGTTACTCAGATTCAGACTTTGCCGGATGTAAACTTGACAGGAAAAGTACCTCAGGAACTTGTCATTTACTTGGAAACTCTCTTGTATCATGGTTTAGTAAGAAACAGACAAGCATTGCTTTATCAACTGCTGAAGCTGAATATATTGCAGCTGGGAGCTGTTGTGCTCAGATACTTTGGATGAAACAGCACTTATTGGACTTTGGTGTTGACCTGGGAACAGTACCTATCATGTGTGGTAACACAAGTGCAATAAGTATAACCAAGAATCCAGTAATGCACTCCAGGACCAAGCACATTGAAGTAAGACATCATTTTATAAGAGACCAGTTTCAAAATGGAATCATTAAGCTTGAGTATGTTAACACTGCCGAACAGTTAGCAGACATCTTCACAAAAGCTTTACCAAGAGAAAGCTTTTTGTATATAAGGATGAGACTAGGGATCATTGATCCTAGTGAGGTATGATCATGGGATTTCTGGTGTTTGCAGTTGTTTCTTCAGTTAAATCGATTTGGAAATCGATTACCAGCATGGTAAATGGTTTATAAAATCGATTTGGGAATCGATTGCTTTGACCCCAGAATTCAAAGTTCAGAATTTTTTTTTTTAACTTGCCCGAGCGTCGATTGGGAAATCGATTAGTTCGTCTTTTAACGTTAAGACAATCGATTTGGTCATCGATTAAGTAAAACTGGAATTCGATTTGGAAATCGATTTGAAATATAACCTTTGTGACTAGCCGTTATGAGTAATAATTACGAAATCGATTGACATGATTAAGGGTTTAAATATGAACAGTTCTCAATCGATTTCTGCACTGCATTTCCTCAGTTTTCACAAATTTTCTCAATCTGCTTCATCCTTCTGTCTCTGCTATAGTTATTGTTTTGATATCTACACTCAATCTACAATCTATCTACTTCAATCTACAAGTATGGCAAGAGTAAAACAAACCCAGGCACGCACTCCTTCACCTTCATCATCTTCAACAAGTGAAACCCCTTCACCACCACCCACTCTAACAAAGAGAGTACCAATACCTACACACAAAATACTTGCCAAAGACAAAGGCAAGGCACCCGCTCCTATTCAAGAAAAGCCTAAAAAGCGAAAGGAACCCCCAACGGAAAAACTCACGGCTGATGCCATGAAAGTAATTCCACAAAAGAGGAAGAAGAAATCTGTTTCCTCACCCCCTGCCAAGAAAGTACACGCATCCAAGGATAAAGATGCTGAATCTTCTATACCATCAGATTTTCTGAAGAGAAAAATCCATGAGGGTAGAATTCTGGATTTTGCATACTTTGATACTGACGGTTTTACGTTTCAGAATCATCTGCGTTTTCACGGACTTGAGAGTTTTCTATCTTCTACACTCGACAGTTATCCACGTTTGATAAGGGAATTTTATTCTATGTTTAAGCTGACAGAAGAAGGGTTTAAGGCTCAAGTCAAAGGTAAAAGGATTGCTATGACATTTGATGACTTTTGTACCTTATCAGGATTGCCTTTTTACGGAAAATCCATCGACGGCAGTTCTGATCCTGATGCGGCTGACGAAGGTTGGGAAGAGTCTATTGATAGGCATGCTGCAGTAAAGGACCTGATGATTGATGGTTTTGTGGAAACTATTTCTTTACCAATCAGTCAAATGAAGGTCCAACATCGGATGTTGATGTACACGCTGACCAGAATGCTTGTACCTCGTTCAGGCAACCATGCAGTAGTTCAGAAACTGGACATACTAATGTTATGGGGCTTATCAAAGGAGCTCAGGATGAGCTGGACTTGGATTGTGCTAAGGCACATGCTGGAAGCTTCACAGAGCAAGATTATGTTGCCTTATCCACAGCTGATCACCAAGATTCTTAAACATTTCAAGGTTCCGTTTGGTAATGAAGAATCTGCAAAAACCACTCTGATATTTTGAGAATCAATTGGGAATCAAATGCAATTTAAAAGGCTACATGGTGTATGGATAAGACCTCAAGCTACTGTTGAACCAGCACAACCTCAGCCACAACCTCAGACTCAAACTGCTACTGCTACTGCCTCAGCCCCTCCTGATTTTGTTACTAAGATAATGGAATTCATAGAAGCTCAGATGGCACACAATGCCAAGATGCTAGAATCACAATCCAGAATGGAAGCTAACTTAAGGACTCTCCAGGCATCCTTGAATTCGGTTGTTTAGGATGTGGATGCAATTCAAGCTCACTTGGGAATCAAGCTGTCATTTGAAGACATTGCAGATATAGGTCGTCAAGCAGCAGAGGAACCTAACCCAACTCCCCTAGATCACCCTGAGACTCACGTTGAGGAGACACCTGCTGAGGGTAATACAGCGATCTCTGCCTCTCCCGTAGATAATAGTGAGGACCAGCCTAGACTAGGAGATTAGGAGTTTTAGGATTTGTGCTGTTTTGCTATGACTTGTTGTACTCATTTGATTTATATCTGTAATGAACTAAAACGTTTATCTCATCACTCTTTGAATTCATCTGTCTTAATTCTTTGATATGCTCATTAATTGCTCTGATTTTCATTGTTTTGATATACTATGGTTTTATGATTTCAATCCCCACTGCTTATGTTCTTTAACATAGGGGGAGGAAATTTTTTTTCTGCCTTTTTGCCTTAACTGACAAAGGGGGAGAAAAATTATAACTTGCTAACATTTATTTGCTTATTTGCTCTTCTGATGACTGTTAAATGATTATTTGATGACTGTTAAATGATTATTTTAACATAATAGCATGTGTACTGTTATGCTAAGTTACTCTGATAATTACTCTGATACTTCTGTTTCTATGATATGGTAATGGTACATATATGCTATGAATTGTTGTAAATATTATGTCTTGAAATGCTCAACTCAAGTTAAAATTGTATGATTGTCACTTATGCAAAAAGGAGGAGATTGTTGGACTTTAGTCATTTGAATCCTAATTTTGACATAATTAACAAACATACAATGTTCATACATCATATGATAAATCTAACATTTTAATTGAGCAAGTTTTCAGGAACAACAATTCAATCCTACACACTTGATACAAATTGCTTGGAACACAAGAAATCAACAAAAGTTGATCATTGACTGAGTAAATCGATTGGGAAATCGATTTCATAACAAGGGTGTAAGGAAACATAACTGTTTGTGATTGTATAATCGATTAGGCAATCGACTGGCACAATTAGAAATGAATTGCTCAGATAATATTTGAAAAATAACTCAACCTGTGACAAACACAATCGATTGGACAATCTATTGTGTGAATTTCAATCATGTTAAGTTTGGATGCAATCGATTGGGAAATCGATTGAACTAAACATCAGGCAAGAACTTTTTCAGGCAAATACAAACAAATCGATTGGCACGTCGATTAACATCAAAATAGCTGAGTCACTGTCTCGAACACAATCGATTGGCAAATCGATTGAAAGAACTTTTTGAAATCACAGTGAACTTTGAGCTTGTGGCCAAATCGATTCTGAGTATTTGTAAATCGATTATGAGACTTAATAAATCGATTATGTAATCGATTGGTATGATTTTTACTTTGAACAAAACACCTGCAATCGATTATGAAATCGATGCATATCAGTCTTAACATAATCACTGAAAAGAGTTTGTTTAAAGAATCGATTGATAAATCGATTGGCTTATATAGTTTCAAGATTCAAGAAAAACAAGTCCCACGATAATCGATTGGCAAATCGATTAGACCTGTTTTATAACTTTAATGAATCGATTGGCAAATCGATTTATTAGGTGTTTTTCAGAAACTATATAAACTGTTTTCAATCATTCTCTCAAAAAAAAAGGAATCCAATCAATACTTTGAATATTCTTCATAATACTGAAGAACTCTCAACAACAATTGTTAACGTTCTGATATTGCTTTTTCAGATCAAAGCCAAAAAAATTATTCATAATCATTGAGAGAGCTGAAAAAGTATTCTTGAGAGAAAAGATAATGTTCTCATAATCTATTCTTGAATAACCAGATTTGTGAAAAGACACATTGTTCAAGATTGAAGACTTCTTTTGCTACTTCTTTTATTCTGTTTGAAATAAATACTTTGTAAAGAAAACGACTGATAGAAATCCAGCTAGAAACTGGTGACGATCTTCTTGGGTGAGAGGCCTCATCAAGAAGGAGCCGTACTTTGATTTTGTGTGAGTCTG
>NW_027339524.1:5868-11180 GCF_000331145.2 Cicer arietinum | reverse complement strand
CTAAATGTTCATCCAATGACACAAACACAGCTATTCGATGCACAAGATTGGTTAAAAACTCTAATTGGACAAGAATATGCTAACGGAGGACGAAAATGACTTAAATGTTCATCCAATGACACAAACACACCTATTGGATGCACAAGACTGGTTAAAACCCCTAATTGGACAAGAATAAGCCAAGGAAGGACGAAATGACCTAAATGTTCATCCAATGACACAAACACACCTACTGGATACACATAATTTGTTAAAAATCCTAATTGGACAAGAATAAGCCTAAGAAGAACGAAAATGACCTAAAAGTTTATCCAATAACACAAATGAACTTACTGGATGCACAAGATTGTTTAAAAACCTTAATTGGACAAGAATAAGCCAAGGAACGACGAAAATGACCTAAATGTTCATCCAATGACAGAAACACACCTATTGGATGCACAAGAATTGTTAAAAACCCTAATTGGACAAGAATAAGCCTAGGGAGGACGAAAATGACCTAAATGTTCATCCAATGACAGAAACACACCTATTGGATGCACAAGAATTGTTAAAAACCCTAATTGGACAAGAATAAGCCTAGGGAGGACGAAAATGACCTAAATGTTCATCCAATGACAGAAACACACCTATTGGATGCACAAGAATTGTTAAAAACCCTAATTGGACAAGAATAAGCCTAGGGAGGACGAAAATGACCTAAATGTTCATCCAATGACACAAATGCACTTATTGGATTCACAAGATTGGTTAAAAACCCTAATTGGACAAGAATAAGCAGAGGGTGGACAAAAATGACCTAAATGTTCTTCCAATGACACAAACGCACCTATAGGATGCATACGATTGGTTTTAAGCCCTAGTTGGACTAGAATAAGTCTAGGGAGGATGAAAATGACCTAGATGTTCATCGAATGACACAAACACACCTATTGGATGCACAAGATTGGTTAAAAACCCTAATTGGACAAGAATAAGCCAAGGGAGGATGAAAATTACCTAAATGTTCATCCAACGACACAAAACACACCTATTGGATGCATAAGATTGGTTAAAAACCCTAATTGGACAAGAATAAGCCAAGGGAGGATGAAAATTACCTAAATGTTCATCCAACGACACAAAACACACCTATTGGATGCATAAGATTGGTTAAAAACCCTAATTGGACAAGAATAAGCCAAGGGAGGATGAAAATTACCTAAATGTTCATCCAACGACACAAAACACACCTATTGGATGCATAAGATTGGTTAAAAACCCTAATTGGACAAGTATAAGCCTAGGGAGGAAGAAAATGACCTAAATGTTCATCCAATGACACAAACACACCTATTGGATGCACAAGATTGGTTAAAAACCCTAATTGGACAAGAATAAGCCAAGGGAGGATGAAAATTACCTAAATGTTCATCCAACGACACAAACACACCTATTGGATGCACAAGATTGGTTAAAAATCCTAATTGGACTAGAATAAACCTAGGGAGGACGAAAATGACCTAAATGTTTATCATATGACAAAAATGAACTTATTGGATGCACAATATTGGTTAAAAACATTAATTGGACAAGAATAAGCAGAGGGACCACGAAAATGACCTAAGTGTTCATCCAAAGACACAAACACACCTATTGGATGCACAAGATAGGTTTTAAACCCTAGTTGGACTATAATAAGTCTAGGGAGGATAAAAAAGACCTAGATGTTCATCCAATGACACAAACACACCTGTTGGATGCACAAGATTGGTTTAAAACCCTAGTTGGACTAGAATAAGTCTAGGGAGGATGAAAATGACCTAGATGTTCATCCAATGACATAAACACACCTATTGGATGCACAAGATAGGTTTTAAACCCTAGTTGGACTATAATAAGTCTAGGGAGGATGAAAATGACCTAGATGTTCATCCAATGACATAAACACACCTATTGGATGCACAAGATAGGTTTTAAACCCTAGTTGGACTATAATAAGTCTAGGGAGGATGAAAATGACCTAGATGTTCATCCAATGACATAAACACACCTATTGGATGCACAAGATAGGTTTTAAACCCTAGTTGGACTATAATAAGTCTAGGGAGGATGAAAATGACCTAGATGTTCATCCAATGACATAAACACACCTATTGGATGCACAAGATAGGTTTTAAACCCTAGTTGGACTATAATAAGTCTAGGGAGGATGAAAATGACCTAGATGTTCATCCAATGACATAAACACACCTATTGGATGCACAAGATAGGTTTTAAACCCTAGTTGGACTATAATAAGTCTAGGGAGGATGAAAATGACCTAGATGTTCATCCAATGACATAAACACACCTATTGGATGCACAAGATAGGTTTTAAACCCTAGTTGGACTATAATAAGTCTAGGGAGGATGAAAATGACCTAGATGTTCATCCAATGACATAAACACACCTATTGGATGCACAAGATAGGTTTTAAACCCTAGTTGGACTATAATAAGTCTAGGGAGGATGAAAATGACCTAGATGTTCATCCAATGACATAAACACACCTATTGGATGCACAAGATAGGTTTTAAACCCTAGTTGGACTATAATAAGTCTAGGGAGGATGAAAATGACCTAGATGTTCATCCAATGACATAAACACACCTATTGGATGCACAAGATAGGTTTTAAACCCTAGTTGGACTATAATAAGTCTAGGGAGGATGAAAATGACCTAGATGTTCATCCAATGACATAAACACACCTATTGGATGCACAAGATAGGTTTTAAACCCTAGTTGGACTATAATAAGTCTAGGGAGGATGAAAATGACCTAGATGTTCATCCAATGACATAAACACACCTATTGGATGCACAAGATAGGTTTTAAACCCTAGTTGGACTATAATAAGTCTAGGGAGGATGAAAATGACCTAGATGTTCATCCAATGACATAAACACACCTATTGGATGCACAAGATAGGTTTTAAACCCTAGTTGGACTATAATAAGTCTAGGGAGGATGAAAATGACCTAGATGTTCATCCAATGACATAAACACACCTATTGGATGCACAAGATAGGTTTTAAACCCTAGTTGGACTATAATAAGTCTAGGGAGGATGAAAATGACCTAGATGTTCATCCAATGACATAAACACACCTATTGGATGCACAAGATAGGTTTTAAACCCTAGTTGGACTATAATAAGTCTAGGGAGGATGAAAATGACCTAGATGTTCATCCAATGACATAAACACACCTATTGGATGCACAAGATAGGTTTTAAACCCTAGTTGGACTATAATAAGTCTAGGGAGGATGAAAATGACCTAGATGTTCATCCAATGACATAAACACACCTATTGGATGCACAAGATAGGTTTTAAACCCTAGTTGGACTATAATAAGTCTAGGGAGGATGAAAATGACCTAGATGTTCATCCAATGACATAAACACACCTATTGGATGCACAAGATAGGTTTTAAACCCTAGTTGGACTATAATAAGTCTAGGGAGGATGAAAATGACCTAGATGTTCATCCAATGACATAAACACACCTATTGGATGCACAAGATAGGTTTTAAACCCTAGTTGGACTATAATAAGTCTAGGGAGGATGAAAATGACCTAGATGTTCATCCAATGACATAAACACACCTATTGGATGCACAAGATAGGTTTTAAACCCTAGTTGGACTATAATAAGTCTAGGGAGGATGAAAATGACCTAGATGTTCATCCAATGACATAAACACACCTATTGGATGCACAAGATAGGTTTTAAACCCTAGTTGGACTATAATAAGTCTAGGGAGGATGAAAATGACCTAGATGTTCATCCAATGACATAAACACACCTATTGGATGCACAAGATAGGTTTTAAACCCTAGTTGGACTATAATAAGTCTAGGGAGGATGAAAATGACCTAGATGTTCATCCAATGACATAAACACACCTATTGGATGCACAAGATAGGTTTTAAACCCTAGTTGGACTATAATAAGTCTAGGGAGGATGAAAATGACCTAGATGTTCATCCAATGACATAAACACACCTATTGGATGCACAAGATAGGTTTTAAACCCTAGTTGGACTATAATAAGTCTAGGGAGGATGAAAATGACCTAGATGTTCATCCAATGACATAAACACACCTATTGGATGCACAAGATAGGTTTTAAACCCTAGTTGGACTATAATAAGTCTAGGGAGGATGAAAATGACCTAGATGTTCATCCAATGACATAAACACACCTATTGGATGCACAAGATAGGTTTTAAACCCTAGTTGGACTATAATAAGTCTAGGGAGGATGAAAATGACCTAGATGTTCATCCAATGACATAAACACACCTATTGGATGCACAAGATAGGTTTTAAACCCTAGTTGGACTATAATAAGTCTAGGGAGGATGAAAATGACCTAGATGTTCATCCAATGACATAAACACACCTATTGGATGCACAAGATAGGTTTTAAACCCTAGTTGGACTATAATAAGTCTAGGGAGGATGAAAATGACCTAGATGTTCATCCAATGACATAAACACACCTATTGGATGCACAAGATTGGTTAAAAACAGTAATTGGACAAGAATAAGCCAAGGGAAGACGAAAATGACTTAAATGTTCATCCAATGGCACAAACACACCTATTAGATGCAAAAGATTGGTTAAAAACCCTAGTTGGACAAGAATAATTCTAGGGAGGATTAAAATGACCTAAGTGTTCATCCAATGACACAAATGAACGTATTGGATGCACAAGATTGGTTAAAAATCCTAATTGGACAAGAATAAGCCTAGGGAAGACGAAAATGACTTAAATGTTTATCCAATGACACAAATGAACGTATTGGACGCACAAGATTGGTTAAAAATCCTAATTGGACAAGAATAAGCCTAGGGAAGACGAAAATGACTTAAATGTTTATCCAATGACACAAATGAACGTATTGGACGCACAAGATTGGTTAAAAATCCTAATTGGACAAGAATAAGCCTAGGGAAGACGAAAATGACTTAAATGTTTATCCAATGACACAAATGAACGTATTGGACGCACAAGATTGGTTAAAAATCCTAATTGGACAAGAATAAGCCTAGGGAAGACGAAAATGACTTAAATGTTTATCCAATGACACAAATGAACTTATTGGATGCACAAGATTGGTTAACAACCCTAATTGGACAAGAATAAGTCTAGGGTGGATGAACATTACCTAAATGTTCATCCAATGACACAAACACACCTATTGGATGCACAAGATTTGTTAAAAACCCTAATTGCACAAGAATAAGCCTAGGGAGGAAGAAAATAACCTAAATGTTC
>NW_027339524.1:2683-5213 GCF_000331145.2 Cicer arietinum | reverse complement strand
AAGGGAGGACGAAAATCACCTAAATGTTCATCCAATGACACAAACACACCTATTAGATGCACAAGATTGGTTAAAAACCTTAATTTGACAAGAATAAGCCAAGGGAGGACGAAATTTACCTAAATGTTCATCCAATGACACAAATGAACTTATTGGATGCACAAGATTGTTTAAAAACCCTAATTGGACAAGAATATGCCAAGGAAGGAAGAAAATGACTTAAATGTTCATCCAATGCCACAAACACACCTATTCGATGCACAAGATTGGTTAAAAACTCTAATTGGACAAGAATATGCTAACGGAGGACGAAAATGACTTAAATGTTCATCCAATGCCACAAACACACCTATTCGATGCACAAGATTGGTTAAAAACTCTAATTGGACAAGAATATGCTAACGGAGGACGAAAATGACTTAAATGTTCATCCAATGCCACAAACACACCTATTCGATGCACAAGATTGGTTAAAAACTCTAATTGGACAAGAATATGCTAACGGAGGACGAAAATGACTTAAATGTTCATCCAATGACACAAATGAACTTATTAGATGCACAAGATTGTTTAAAAACCCTAATTGGACAAGAATATGCCAAGGAAGGATGAAAATGACCTAAATGTTCATCCAATGACACAAACACACCTATTCGATGCACAAGATTGGTTAAAAACTCTAATTGGACAAGAATATGCTAACGGAGGACGAAAATGACTTAAATGTTCATCCAATGACACAAACACACCTATTGGATGCACAAGACTGGTTAAAAACCCTAATTGGACAAGAATAAGCCAAGGAAGGACGAAATGACCTAAATGTTCATCCAATGACACAAACACACCTACTGGATACACAAAATTTGTTAAAAATCCTAAATGGACAAGAATAAGCCTAGGAAGAACGAAAAGGACCTAAAAGTTTATCCAATGACACAAATGAACTTATTGGATGCACAAGAATGTTTAAAAACCTTAATTGGACAAGAATAAGCCAAGGAACGACGAAAATGACCTAAATGTTCATCCAATGACAGAAAAGCACTTATTGGATGCACAAGATTGGTTAAAAACCTTAATTGGACAAGAATAAGCCAAGGAACGACGAAAATGACCTAAATGTTCATCCAATGACACAAACACACCTATTCGATGCACAAGATTGGTTAAAAACTCTAATTGGACAAGAATAAGCCAAGGAACGACGAAAATGACCTAAATGTTCATCCAATGACACAAATGAACTTATTGGATTCACAAGATTGGTTAAAAACCCTAATTGGATACGGATAATGAGAGGGAGGACAAAAACGACCTAAATGTTCATCCAATGACACAAACGTACCTATAGGATGCACATGATTGGGTTTAGGCCCTAGTTGGACTAGAATAAGTCTAGGGAGGATGAAAATGACCTAGATGTTCATCGAATGACACAAACACACCTATTGGATGCACAAGATTGGTTAAAAACCCTAATTGGACAAGAATAAGAAGAGGGACGACGAAAATGACCTAAGTGTTCATCCAATGACACAAATGAACTTATTGGATGCACAATATTGGTTAAAAACATTAATTGGACAAGAATAAGAAGAGGGACGACGAAAATGACCTAAGTGTTCATCCAATGACACAAATGAACTTATTGGATGCACAATATTGGTTAAAAACATTAATTGGACAAGAATAAGAAGAGGGACGACGAAAATGACCTAAGTGTTCATCCAATGACACAAATGAACTTATTGGATGCACAATATTGGTTAAAAACATTAATTGGACAAGAATAAGAAGAGGGACGACGAAAATGACCTAAGTGTTCATCCAATGACACAAATGAACTTATTGGATGCACAATATTGGTTAAAAACATTAATTGGACAAGAATAAGAAGAGGGACGACGAAAATGACCTAAGTGTTCATCCAATGACGCAAACACACCTATTGGATGCACAAGATTGGTTAAAAACTCTAATTGGACTAGAATCAACCTAGGCAGGACGAAAATGACCTTAATGTTAATCCAATGACACAAATAAACTTTTTGGATGCACAAGATTAGTTAAAAACCCTAATTGGACAAGAATAAGCCAAGGAAGGACGAAAATGACCAAAATGTTCATTAAAAGACACAAACACACCTATTGCATGCACAAGATTGGTTAAAAACTCTAATTGGACAAGAATAAGCCAACGAAGGACGAAAATGACTTAAATGTTCATCCAATGACACAAACACACCTATTGGATGGACAAGACTAGTGAAAAACCCTATTCGGACAAGAATAAGCCAAGGAAGGAAGAAATGACCTAAATGTTCATCCAATGACACAAACACACCTTTTGGATACATAAGATTTCTTCAAAATCCTAATTGAACAAGAATAAAGCAAGGGAGGACAAAAATTACCTAAATGTTCATCCAACGACACAAACACACCTATTGGATGCACAAGATTGGTTTAAAACCCTAGTTGGACTAGAATAAGTCTAGGGAGGATGAAAATGACCTAGATGTTCATC
>NW_027339524.1:650-2170 GCF_000331145.2 Cicer arietinum | reverse complement strand
TAGGGAGGATTAAAATGACCTAAGTGTTCATCCAATGACACAAATGAACGTATTGGATGCACAACATTGGTTAAAAACCCTAATTGGACAAGAACAAGCCTAGGAAGGACGAAAATGACCTAAATGTTCATCCAATGACATAAACACACCTATTGGATGTACAAGATTGGTTAAAAATCCTAACTGGACAAGATAAAGCTAAGGAAGGAGGAAAATGACCTAAATGTTTATCCACTGACACAAACACACCTATTGGATGCACAAGATTGGGTAAAAACTCTAATTGGACAAGAATCAGCCAAGGGAGGACGAAAATGACTTAAATGTTCATCCAATGACACAAACACACCTATTGGATGCACAAGATTTGTTAAAAACCCTAATTGGACAAGAATAAGCCAAGGGAAGACGAAATTGACCAAAATGTTTATCCAATGACACGAACACACCTATTGGATGCACAAGATTGGTTAAAAACCCTAATTGGACTAGAATAAACCTATGGAGGACGAAAATGACCAAAATGTTAATCCAATGACACAAATGAACTTATTGGATGCACAAGATTGGTTAAAAACATTAATTGGACAAGAATAAGCAGAGGGACGACGAAAATGACCTAAGTGTTCATCCAATGACATAAACACACCTATTGGATGCACAAGATAGGTTTTAAACCCTAGTTGGACTATAATACGTATAGGGAGGATGAAAATGACCTAGATGTTCATCCAATGACACAAACACACCTATTGGATGCACAAGATTTGGTTAAAAACCCTAATTGGACAAAAATAAGCCAAGGGAGGACGAAAATTACCTAAATGTTCATCCAATGACACAAACACACCTAGTCGATGCACAAGATTGGTTAAAACCCTAGTTGGACAAGAATAAGTCAAGGGTAGACTAAAATGACCAAAATGTTTATCCAATGACACAAAGACACCTATTTAATGCACAAGATTGGTTAAAAACCCTAATTGGACAAGAATAAGCCTAGGGAGGATGAAAATGACCTAAATGTTCTTCCAATGACACAAATGAACATATTGGATGCACAAGATTCGTTAAAAACCCTAATTGGACAAGAATAAGCCTAGGGAGGATGAAAATGACCTAAATGTTCTTCCAATGACACAAATGAACATATTGGATGCACAAGATTCGTTAAAAACCCTAATTGGACAAGAATAAGCCTAGGGAGGATGAAAATGACCTAGATGTTCATCCAATGACATAAACACACCTATTGGATGCACAAGATTGGTTAAACACCTTAATTGGAAAAGAATAAGCCAAGGGAGGATGAAAATTGTCTAAATGTTCATCCAATGACAGAAACACACCTATTGGACGCACAATATTGGTTAAAAACCCTAATTGGACAAGAATAAGCAGAGGGAGGACGAAAATGACCTAAATGTTCATTCAATCACGAACACACACCTATTGGATGCACAAGATTGGTTTAAAACCCTAGTTGGACTAGAATAAGTCTAGGGAGGATGAAAATGACC
>NW_027339524.1:0-243 GCF_000331145.2 Cicer arietinum | reverse complement strand
TCCAATGACACAAACACACCTATTGGATGCACAAGATTGTTTAAAAACCCTAATTGGACTAGAATAAACCTAGGGAGGCCGAAAATGACCTAAATGTTTATCCAATGACACAAACACAACTATTGGATGCACATGATTGGTTAAAAACCCTAATTGGACAAGAATAAATTTTCATCCAAAGACACAAACATACCTATTGTATGCACAAGATTGGTTAAAAACCCTAATTGGACAAGAATAAGC
>NW_027339523.1:7287-7692 GCF_000331145.2 Cicer arietinum | reverse complement strand
ATCCATGATTTTAGCCCAAGAACATGTTCGGTAAGGGTGTCATGATACTTTTTTTCTTTTTTTCTTTGTTGCTTTTTTTTCATTTTTTTTCCGGTTTGTCCGCGAAAAAGGAGTCGCCACCAATTTTATTTTTATTAAAGGAAAAATTGGATAAAACCTAAAATAATATTTTTGAACCAAAAATTTGGATTCGGGAGTCGATTACGAATAGGGAAGTATTATCACCCTACAACGTCCGTTAAAACGGTTACCCTATAATTAATTATATACAAACTATTTATTTATTTATTTATTTTTACCCCATAAAGAATAATAAAAAATTAAATTATTTACATTAATGAAAGAAAAAAAATATTTGTTTTATTAATTTGGTTTGACAAGGGAAAAACCTTGCTCCTACGTATC
>NW_027339523.1:0-1368 GCF_000331145.2 Cicer arietinum | reverse complement strand
GTTTAAGTTAACTGGGTGTTAAGAATGGGGAATCTCTTAATGTCTTGTTTACTGAATGTTTTGTGTGGAAATCGTTTAAGTCAAAAGTATATTAAGAATGGGGAATCTCTTGATATGTCTGTTTGCTTAACGTTTTGTTTTGAAAATCATTAAGATAAATCGGTATTAAGAATGGGGAATCTCTTAATGTCTTGTTTACTGAATATTTTGTGTGAAAATCGTTTAAGTCAAAAGTATATTAAGAATGGGGAATCTCTTGATATGTCTGTTTGCTTAACGTTTTGTTTTGAAAATCATTAAGATAAATCAGTATTAAGAATGGGGAATCTCTTAATGACTTATTTATTTAATGTTGTTTTGAAAATCGTTTAAGTTAACTGGGCGTTAAGAATGGGGAATCTCTTAATGTCTTATTTATTTAATGTTGTTTTGAAAATCGTTTAAGTTAACTGGGCGTTAAGAATGGGGAATCTCTTAATGTCTTATTTATTTAATGTTGTTTTGAAAATCGTTTAAGTTAACTGGGCGTTAAGAATGGGGAATCTCTTAATGTCTTGGTTACTTAATGTTTGTTGTGAAAGTCGTTTAAGTTAAATGGGTATTAAAAATGGGGAATCTTTTAATATCTGCATTTGCTTAACGTCTGTTGTGAATGGAGTCGGTATATGTTCATGCATTTTCATCCTTTTTGTAAATCGTGCAGACCCGTGATAGGTGGCACCTTGGTAGATAGTACTTTGGCCTGTGATAGGCGGTACATTTATGATTTACGTTTTTGAAAACTGTGCAGACCCGTGATAGGTGGCACCTCGATAAACGATACGGGCCCGTGATAGGCAGTACGTTTATGGTTTTCGGTTTTTTTGTAAATTGTGCAGACCCGTGATAGGTGGCACCTTGGTAAATAGTACTTTGGCCTGTGATAGGCGGTACATTTACAATTTACGTTCTTTTTAGTAAACCGTGCAGACCCGTGATAGGTGGCACCTCGGTAAAAGATATTGGCCCGTGATAGGCAGTACGTTTATGGTTTACGCTTTTTAGTAAATCGTGCAGACCCGTGATAGGTGGCACCTTGGTAATTGGTACTTTGGCCTGCGATAGGCGGTACAATTATGATTTACGGCCCTTCGAGGAGGGTTTTGGTTTGGAATTCCGAGTCCATGCATTTTGGCATATACGCATTGCATTAGGGTGCTTGGCACGCGAGTCATGTCTGATTTAAGTTTATGATCGAGTGATTTGAATTTGAGTCGTTGTGATAATTGCGCTGAAAGTGCTAAGTGTTATGTGTTGATTATTGTGTGTAAGTGTGATGGTTTGTAGAAACTAATGTGAGACCAAATTTGCCGTGAGAATCGCGTAGTA
>NW_027339522.1:24346-25451 GCF_000331145.2 Cicer arietinum | reverse complement strand
ATTTTCTCCCCTCGTTGGTATATGATACTCCATTAATACCGTCATCTCAGACACAGATTGAAATCACAATATTCTCATCACAATTTATAACATCACTATAATTAATCACAGATCATCGTCATCATCACATAAACTCATCACAATTTATAGAATCACTATCATCAATCATACAATAACACATATATTCATTACAAAATTTTCACATCACCATTATTAATCATACATTATCATCATTACATATAATTATCACAACACATCTATTTTTATTATAACATCATTTAAACTCATCTAATCAAACATATGCATAAAATTAATTCAACAACCAATATCACAATAATATCACACACCACACATTTAAAGAAATTAAATCAAATATCACAATAATATCAAATGCCACACATTTAACGAAATTAAATCAAATATCACAATAATATCAAATGCCACACATTTAACGAAATTAAATCAAATATCACAATAATATCAAATGCCACACATTTAACGAAATTAAATCAAATATCACAATAATATCAAATGTCACACATTTAACGAAATTAAATCAAATATCACAATAATATCAAATGCCACACATTCAAACAAATTAAATCAATCAACACCCTACAAATATTTCTATTCTATATTTTAATCTCACAATTTCCATATTTTCACATTAACTAATTTATCCCTCAAAGGGCTACTGCCATACGTAGCGAGCCCCAGATGAATCGTTGGAAAATACGGTTTTCCCGTTCATCTAACAATATATTACACTCATGAATTCAAACGCTCTCTCACCCCTTACCTTAATTTGACGCTTTCACACACGACTACGATTCCACGAGCAAACATCCTTTGTTCATTGACTCTTTGTCTTTCAATCGATCTAACTCGACAGTTTATGGGTAAACGTTAAAAATAAATTATGAGAACATCCTTTAAAAACTAAATTCGAAATTCGGTCAAGGAAACTTACCATAAATCAGAAAACAAATCAGTGGGTAAAATAGCAATTTTTCACACGGTCGTTTTGGCGTTGGTTTCACTCAAATCGGACTTACGGTGAAGGAGAACAATGCAAAATAACGAATTCTACAAACGAAGAAGTCGG
>NW_027339522.1:18609-23662 GCF_000331145.2 Cicer arietinum | reverse complement strand
TTTTTTTAATTCCTAAATAATTATTATTTTTCTCTTCAATAGTTGAATTCATGGCTAAGAAGCCTAAATTTTATATTTACTTAAATAAATTATTATTTTTCTCTTCAATATAACTCATGTGGCAACACTGTTCAGAAAAAATCTTACAGAGATGTACAATTTTTGTGAGACAAAATTTTGTAAACATAAACAATAAAAAAATATATATAACAAAATAGTAATCTTTTTTTTAAATAAAATAAAATAACAATGACATATGTGAAATAAATAATTCGTGTGAACATATCTACCAAAGTAATTGATGTCAACATTTCGAAGGTGTCTATGTATCATTTTGCATATTCAATATGAAACGGTGTCCGATTGTTCCATATACACCAGAAAGTTGTTAGAAGCAACACCAACAGAATTGTACGCATCATATAGACAAATAACCCTAAGAATATGAAAGACAGGTTTATTAATACACAAATAATATAATTTAAAATTTGAATTTACACAAAGAGAATTAAACCTTGTCATCCTTCAAGACCATTTCTATTGCATAAAATTTATGTTTAAACCACAATCGCACAACTTTAACAACCAAACTCCGTGGCTCAGAAATTGAAGCAACAAAACCTTTTTTTTTTTCAGACATCAAAGGAGAAAGATAAACACAAAATGGATAAGGAATATTTGAACATGAATGCTATTTACAGAGACGCAAAAAATGTGAGGAAGAGAGACAATTGACCGAGAAGGCGAATTAAAAAGGAAAGTCTGATGGCACTAAAAGAATTCTTAAAATAAAATAAATTTTTTAATTAAATTAATTTAAAGCGGTCTTAAAAAAACTGGCAACACATTTCGAGTTTCTAGGAATGAAATTGAGTACGGAGTGATTGTGACTAAACTCTCGGACCAATACTATTTAGCAAATTCAAATTGAATTGATGTCCGGTTGTTTTATATGCTCCAGAGTTAGACGCAACACCAAGAGAACAAAAGTTGTACACAACTCTCTCACGAATAGTAGTCTCAAATCGAGAAATAAGAGCTTTTCGCACTGTTGCTTGAATTTTATGACCTAACAATATGAAACACAAGTTTGTTAAATTAATAACATAACAAATAAGTTTGTGTATAATTTAAAATTTGAATTTATCAAACAAAGAGTTAAACCTTGTCATCCATCATCAGTACAATTTTCATTGCATAAAATTTATGTTTGATATTCATATCAGACAGAAACCATAGTCGCACGATTCTAACAACCAAATTCCATGACTCCTTTTCTGGAGAAATTGAAGCAACAAAATCTGATTTTTTGTCAGATTTCGGATAAAGATAAACAAAAAAAATAAATAACGAATTTTTAGAATAGAAAAAATTAAGAGGAAATTGTGTACAGATGAGATAATACGAATGATATTTATAAAAGAGAGACAATAAATGAGAGATTATTGACGGTAGACGGGTAACGGATGAGGATAAACTAAAAAAGAAAGTTGGAAGACAATTAGTAAAATATTTTATTTTTAATTCATTCTTCTTATTTTTTAATTAGCCATTAACTTCTCAATGCATCATGTATAAAGTGGTGGTATGATGGAAGTTCTATTTTTTTCTTAAAAAAAAAAAATGTTTTATTTTTAATTCATTCTTCTTATTTTTTAATTAGCCATTAACTTCTCAATGCATCATGTATAAAGTGGTGGTATGATGGAAGTTCTATTTTTTTCTTAAAAAAAAAAATGTTTTATTTTTAATTCATTCTTCTTATTTTTTTAACTCGCCATTAACTTCTCGCCTTTTATTTTTAATTAATTATTCTTATTTATTTAACTGACCATTAACTTCTCGCCTTTTATTTTTAATTCATTATTGTTATTTATTTAACTCGCCTTTTATTTTTAATTCATTATTCTTTTTTATTTAACTGGCCATTAACTTCTCACCTTTTATTTTTTGTTCCTTCTTCTTATTTATTTAACTGCCCATTCACTTTTCAACGGCCGCATACGATTACCTTCAAAAACTGTCAAGTCGTGGTGTATTGTATTTTATTTTTAATTTTTTAATTGGCCAGTAAATTCTCACTGCAACACGTACAAAGGTCGTGATGTAACTGGAAGTTTTATTTTTTTCTTTCTTAATTTTTTATAAATTCATTTTTCTTATTTTTTTTAATTGGCCATTAACTTCTCAACTGACGCATGAGGTATTATTTCTATTAATAGAAACTTGATGTATTCCTAACACTCTATTTGGCTGACACGTGGCAAACTTGCCAAATTATCATGTTTGCTTTATTATAATGTATAGATAGTGTCTAACCCGTGCGTCGCACGGAAATGATTTTAATAAATAAATTGTTATATTAATTTATATATATGTATATATATATATATATATATATTAATTTTCATAAATTTTATTGACATTAAATTAATAAGTTGATTTAAAAAATCAATTTACAGTAAAAAAAATATAATCTTAATCTAATTTAAAAACTACTTTCTTACACGGTTAATATTACTGATGAAAAACATGACTCCAACGCCACTCTTTAATCTTATTTTTGAATTCTTCAAAGAATATTTTTTTTCTTTCCAAAAAAACTTATTATAAAACAACACTTTTAATTTTAAACAAATAAAAACTATAATTATTAAAAAATTTAATAATTAGATTAGATGAAATAAGAATTTTTAAAATAATGGAAATGACATATATAAATAAAGTAAATTAGTAAATGTAAAGATGAGTAAGTAACTTAATAATGAGTTTTTATTTTTATTATTCAACATAGTATGTTATTTATATGAAATACGCGACATTTAAAAATTCATATAAATCTTGATGTATCAAGTGACAAAATATCTTTCATTCCGGTACTACTCACAAAATACTAAAAAAAATAATCTTCCTATGACAAAAATAATTACAATACAAATAAAAACTATGATTATTTTTTATCTTTGCACGTTAGACTTCATTAATCTTTCATAAATCCTTTGAATTATTTTGAATTTGTATGATATTTAATAATAAATTTAGAATGTAAAATGGATAGTATATTAGTAAAATTAAAATGTAACCATTTAAGATAGTAGTTTTTGAAAAATCAATATACACTTTCACATAACTATCAACTCGTCAAATCGTGATGTAATAGATTTGTTAGAACAGTGTTTGAAGTTTGAAAAATCATTACTTCCAAAAAAAACTAAAAACTGTGGAATAGATGTAATGAATTGTATTTTTTTTTTTAATTCCTAAATAATTATTATTTTTCTCTTCAATAGTTGAACTCATGGCTAAGAAGTCTAAAATTTATATTTACTTAAATAAATTATTATTTTTCTCTTCAATATAACTCATGTGGCAACACTGTTCAAAAAAAATCTTACAGAGATGTACAAATTTTGTGAGACAAAATTTTGTAAACATAAACAATAAAAAAATATATATAACAAAATAGTAATCTTTTTTTATAAATAAAATAAAATAACAATTCTTAACATATTGAAATAAATTTACCACAATTGTTATAAATAAAATAAAATATCAATGACATATGTGAAATAAATAATTCGTGTGAACATATCTACCAAAGTAATTGATGTCAACATTTCGAAGGTGTCTCTGTATCATTTTGCAGATTCAATATGAAACGGTGTCCGATTGTTCCATATATACCAGAAAGTTGTTAGAAGCAACAACAACAGAATTGTATGCATCATATAGACAAATAACCCTAAGAATATGAAAGACAGGTTTATTAATACACAAATAATATAATTTAAAATTTGAATTTACACAAAGAGAATTAAACCTTGTCCCTCTTCAAGACCATTTCTATTGCATAAAATTTATGTTTAAACCACAATCGCACAACTTTAACAACCAAACTTCGTGGCTCAGAAATTGAAGCAACAAAATATTTTTTTTTCAGCCATCCGAGGAGAAAGATAAACACAAAATGAATAAGGAATATTTGGTAAAGAAAAGTTAAAAATGATTTGTGTAACATGAATGATATTTACATAGACGCAAAAAATGTGTGGAAGAGAGACAGTTGACCGAGAAGGCGAATTAAAAAGGAAAGTCTGATGGCAATAAAAGAATTCTTAAAATAAAATAAATTTTTTAATTAAATTAATTTAAAGCGGTCTTAAAAAAACTGGCAACACATTTCGAATTTCTTGGAATGAAATTGAGTACGGAGAGACTGTGACTAAACTCTCGGACCAATACTATTTTTCAAATTCAAATTGAATTGATGTCAAGTTGTTTTATATGCTCCAGAGTTAGACGCAACACCAAGAGAACAAAAGTTGTACACAACTCTCTCACGAATAGTAGTCTCAAATCGAGAAATGAGAGCTTTTCGCATTGTTGCTTGAATTTTATGACCTAACAATATGAAACACAAGTTTGTTAAATTAATAACATAACAAATAAGTTTGTGTATAATTTAAAATTTGAATTTATAAAACAACGAGTTAAACCTTGTCATCCATCATCAGTACAATTTTCATTGCATAACATTTATGTTTGATATTCATATCAGACAGAAACCATAATTGCACGATTCTAACAACCAAATTCCATGACTCCTTTTTTGGAGAAATTGAAGCAACAAAATCTGATTTTTTGTGGATTTCGGATAAAGATAAACAAAAAAATAAATAACGAATTTTTAGAATAGAAAAAATTAAGAGGAAATTGTGTACAGATGAGATAATACGAATGATATTTATAAAAGAGAGACATAAAAAATGAGAGATTATTGACGGTAGACAGTTAACGGATGAGGATAAATTAAAAAAGAAAGTTGGAAGACAATTAGTAAAATAAAATAAATTTTTTAATTAAATTAATTTGAAACTGTGGTTGATAAAGTAGTGTTTAAAAAACAATTGCCTTCAAAAACTAAGAAGTAGTGGTGTACTGTATTTTATTTTTAATTCATTCTTCTTATTTTTTAATTAGCCATTAATTTCTCAATGCATCATGTATAAAGTGGTGGTATGATAGAAGTTTTATTTTTTTCTTAAAAAAAAAA
>NW_027339522.1:14952-15369 GCF_000331145.2 Cicer arietinum | reverse complement strand
AACTGACCATTAACTTCTCGCCTTTTATTTTTAATTCATTATTCTTATTTATTTAACTGACCATTAACTTCTCGCCTTTTATTTTTAATTCATTATTCTTATTTATTTAACTCTCCTTTTATTTTTAATTCATTATTCTTATTTATTTAACTGACCATTAACTTCTCGCCTTTTATTTTTTATTCATTCTTTTTATTTATTTAACTGCCCATTAACTTTTCAACGGTCGCATACAATTACCTTCAAAAACTGTAAAGTCGTGGTGTATTGTATTTTATTTTTAATTTTTTAATTGGCCACTAAATTTTCACTGCATCACGTACAAAGGTCGTGATGTAACTGGAAGTTTTATTTTTTTCTTTCTTAATTTTTTATAAATTCATTCTTCTTATTTTTTAATTGGCCATTAACTTCTCA
>NW_027339522.1:11033-14101 GCF_000331145.2 Cicer arietinum | reverse complement strand
GGTAGCTCCCGACATTTGGAGTGCTACCTCCAAGTCACCTAGGAGTTCCCCACCCGAATACCTCCAAGGTCTAACAATCTTGCCCTA
Organism: Cicer arietinum; assembly: GCF_000331145.2. Classification (NCBI taxonomy): domain Eukaryota; kingdom Viridiplantae; phylum Streptophyta; class Magnoliopsida; order Fabales; family Fabaceae; genus Cicer; species Cicer arietinum. The sequence goes on along the minus strand of NW_027339522.1, from coordinate 14,014 downwards.
AGGCTCAACAGCAGACCGCCACGATCAGGCTCATTCAGTTGTACTTCCCCGAAATCACTAGGCTTGTCAGGCCCTACCTATATGATGACCAAATAATCTCCACTTCAAAAATTATCAACATCTATTTTCTTCCCTCGTTGGCCTAGGTTACTCACTCCATTAAGAGAACCATCATTGGCACAAGTCGAATTCATCACTATTCAATAAAACGCAATATGCATTTCGTGATATTCATCAAGGTGGTAACATCATAAGTCAACAAGTAATCATCAATACATATTTTCATAGTCATATATTACATTCAAAATTTATCATCACAATACACAAACTCTAACAATATATGATTTTCACTCACAGATGATAATACTAAATTATTCACACACACTACTTCAATTGATATTGAATTAATAACAATTCATCATATTTTATATCATATAACAATATCCTAGAAGATATAAACAAAGCACATAATACGTCAAACACACAATTCTACAATAATTCAACTACCACACAATCTTCAAAATTTAAATCAAACAACACCCTATAAAAGTTTTTAACTCATATTTTAACCTCACCAAATTCAAGTTTCCTCATTAGTCAATTATTACTCAAAGGGCTTCAGCCGTACATAGCGAGCCCCGAATGAATTGTGGGAAATACGGTTTTCCCGTTCATCTCACTTAATTTACACTCATGAATTCGAACTCTCTCTCACCCCATACCTCATTTGACGATCTCGTACGATAAGACATTAGTTTCAGCAGCGTCGGAGCAATCCAGAAATAAATTGTTTGAAAGCGGGTCCAGAGAATAACCAAATCGCAACTGATAATTTGCAAGGATGATAAAAATGTCAAATATGTAATAAATGATATTAAGCGCAGAAACATAATTGGAATTATGGAATGAATAAAAAAAATGGTCGGAGGACCTTACCGACATGGATGACTCGAAATGGTGCTTACGGATAACAACAACACGTAACACTGCCGCCATCGGATTTTCGTGAATGTTGACGAAACTTCAACACGAAGAGATGTAAGGCAAAGCTCTCGACGCGGAGAATGCAAAATTGCTTGTCATTGTTTCAGTGCACCACTATAGAGGCCAGAAAAGCTTTGCGGCAATCTTGATGCCGGAAAGAATAAGTCACAGTTTGATTTCTCCTTCACGTGACATATAAAGGAGAGTGATTTTGATGAAGATAATGAAAGGAGAAGGAAGATATCGGTCATTCATCTGCGACAATGGAAGATAAAAGAATTGAATTGTATCGAGTGGTTGGATTACAAGGGTGGCGGCCAAAGGAAAGAGACGAAGTCCGCTTCTTCCTTTCTTTTTTTCCAGCGGCGTGCATTTGGTTTGCTGAAGTATCTAGGGTTATTGGTGTTAGGCGGCGGGGACAAGATATGGCTTACAATAGCCACTACACTTATTTCTATTGTATCAGCCATTTTTTTATTATTATTATTATTCAAAAAATTTCTATTAACTCTACTATCATTAAAATAAAATAAATAACTATTAAATATCAAGTTAGTAATAATGATAACATATTTCACCCAAAAATAATAATAACAATCTAAAATTAATATTAAAATAAATAAATATACTTAATATCCATATCAATAATTTAAATATTTTGTTAAGTCAACATACGGGAAATTTACACACTATAGAAAATACACATGAAAGGAAAACTAATCCTAATTATTTATCGACACATTTTATAAACACATGCAATAAATAATCAATTAATTTTTTTTAAAATCCTATTAGATAAATGAAATAATTTATTATAAAATTTGGGGTGTTACATGCGTCGCACGGAAATGATTTTAATAAATAAATTGTCATATTAATTTATATATATGTATATATATATATGTTAATTTTCATAAATTTTATTGACATTAAATTAATAAGTTGATTTAAAAAATAAATTCACAGTAAAAAAAATCTAATCTTAATCTAATTTAAAAACTACTTTCTTACACGGTCAATATTACTGATGAAAAACATGACTCCAACGCCACTCTTTAATCTTATTTTTGAATTCTCCAAAGAATATTTTTTTTCTTTCCAAAAAAACTTATTATAAAACAACACTTTTAATTTTAAACAAATAAAAACAATAATTATTAAAAAATTTAATAATTAGATTAGATGAAGTAAGAATTTTTAAAATAATGGACATGACATATATAAATTAAGTAAATTAGTAAATGTAAAGATGAGTAAGTAACTTAATAATGAATTTTTATTTTTATTATTCAACATAGTATGTTATTTATATGAAATACATGACATTTAAAAATTCATATAAATCGTATGTATCAAGTGACAAAATATCTTTCATTCCGGTACTACTCACAAAATACTAAAAAAAATAATCTTCCTATGACAAAAAAAATTACAATACAAATAAAAACTATGATTATTTTTTATCTTTGCACGTTAGACTTCATTAATCTTTCATAAATCCTTTGAATTATTTTGAATTTGTATGATATTTAATAATAAATTTAGAATGTAAAATGGATAGTATATTAGTAAAATTAAAATGTATCCATTTAAAATAATAGTTTTTGAAAAATCATTATACACTTTCACATAACTATCAACTCGTCAAATCGTGATGTAAGAGATTTGTTAGAACAGTGTTTGAAGTTTGAAAAATCATTACTTCCAATAAAAACTAAAAACTGTGGAACAGATGTAATGAATTGTATTTTTTTTTAATTCCTAGATAATTATTATTTTTCTCTTCAATAGTTGAACTCGTGACTAAGAAGCCTAAATTTTATATTTACTTAAATAAATTATTATTTTTCTCTTCAATATAACTCATGTGGCAACACTGTTCAGAAAAAATCTTACAGAGATGTACAATTTTTGTGAGACAAAATTTTGTAAACATAAACAATAAAAAAATATATATAACAAAATAGTAATCTTTTTTTATAAATAAAATAAAATAA
>NW_027339522.1:9411-10944 GCF_000331145.2 Cicer arietinum | reverse complement strand
ATAGACAAATAACCCTAAGAATATGAAAGACAGGTTTATTAATACACAAATAATATAATTTAAAATTTGAATTTACACAAAGAGAATTAAACCTTGTCATCCTTCAAGACCATTTCTATTGCATAAAATTTATGTTTAAACCATAATCGCACAACTTTAACAACCAAACTCTGTGGCTCAGAAATTGAAGCAACAAAATATTTTTTTTTTTCAGACATCCGAAGAGAAAGATAAACACAAAATGAATAAGGAATATTTGGTAAAGAAAAGTTAAAAATGATTTGTGTAACATGAATGATATTTACAGAGACGCAAAAAATGTGAGGAAGAGAGACAGTTGACCGAGAAGGCGAATTAAAAAGGAAAGTCTGATGGCACTAAAAGAATTCTTAAAATAAAATAAATTTTTTAATTAAATTATTTTAAAGCGGTATTCCAAAAACTAGCAACACATTTCGAATTTCTTGGAATGAAATTGAATACGGAGAGACTGTGACTAAACTCTCGGACCAATACTATTTTGCAAATTCAAATTGAACTGATGTCCGGTTGTTTTATATGCTCCAGAGTTAGACGCAACACCAAGAGTACAAAAGTTGTACACAACTCTCTCACGAATAGTAGTCTCAAATCGAGAAATAAGAGCTTTTCGCACTGTTGCTTGAATTTTTTGACCTAACAATATGAAACACAAGTTTGTTAAATTAATAACATAACAAATAAGTTTGTGTATAATTTAAAATTTGAATTTATAAAACAAAGAGTTAAACCTTGTAATCCATCATAAAATTTATGTTTGATATTCATATCAGACAGAAACCATAATCGCACGATTCTAACAACAAAATTCCATGACTCTGTTTTTGGAGAAATTGAAGCAACAAAATCTGATTTTTTGTCGGATTTCGGATAAAGATAAACAAAAAATAAATAATGAATTTTTAGAATAGAAAAAATTAAGAGGAAATTGTGTACAGATGAGATAATACGAATGATATTTATAAAAGAGAGACACAAAAAATGAGAGATTATTGACGGTAGACGGTTAACGGATGAGGATAAATTAAAAAAGAAAGTTGGAAGACAATTACTAAAATAAAATAAATTTTTTAATTAAATTAATTTGAAACTGTGGTTGATAAAGTAGTGTTTAAAAAACAATTGCCTTCAAAAACTATGAAGTAGTGGTGTACTGTATTTTATTTTTAATTCATTCTTCTAATTTTTAAATTAGCCATTTACTTCTCAATGCATCATGTATAAAGTCGTGGTATGATGAAAGTTTTATTTTTTTCTTAAAAAAAAATCTTTTATTTTTAATTCATTCTTCTTATTTTTTTATTCGCCATTAACTTCTCGCCTTTTATTTTTAATTAATTACTCTTATTTATTTAACTGACCATTAACTTCTCGCCTTTTATTTTTAATTCATTATTCTTATTTATTTAACTCGCCTTTTATTTTTAATTCATTATTCATATTTATTTAACTGACCATTAACTTCTCGCCTTTTATTTTTAATTCATTATTCTT
>NW_027339522.1:0-1085 GCF_000331145.2 Cicer arietinum | reverse complement strand
GAACAGGAGGCACTAGGATGGGAGGTTTTGATAAGTACTGCTTAATCTTTTCGAAAGCTTTTTGACAATTATCATTCCATTCAACCTTTTGGTCTTTGCGCAACAATTTGAAAATCGGTTCGCATGTAGCGGTGAGATGCGATATGAACCTGGCAATGTAATTCAATCTGCCCAAAAAGCCACGAACTTCTTTTTCCGTGCGTGGAGCCGGCATTTCTTGTATTGCTCTTACTTTATCTGGATCCACTTCTATCCTTTTTGACCAACGATAAACCCAAGTAACTCGTCTGATCTTACACCAAAAGTGCATTTAGCAGGGTTTAAACGGAGTCTGAACTTCCTTAGTCGCACAAACAACTTTTGAAGGTTAATAACATGTTCTTCTTCGGTCCGAGATTTTGCAATCATATCATCCACGTAAACCTCTATTTCCTTATGCATCATGTCATGAAACAAAGTTACCATTGCTCTTTGATAGGTTGCCCCAACATTCTTCAATCCAAATGGCATCGCTTTATAATAGAAAGTCCCCCATTGTGTAATGAATGTAGTTTTCTCCATATCTTCGGGAGCCATCTTGATTTGATTATACCCTGAGAAACCATCCATGAAGGAGAAAAGAGAATATTGAGCAGTGCTATCTACTAGGACATCAATGTGAGGCAAAGGAAAATCATCCTTTGGACTAGCTTTATTTAAATCCCGATAATCAACACACATTCGAACTTTTCCATCTTTCTTTGGAACCGGAACAATGTTAGCAACCCATTGAGGATATTTTGAAAAAAAAGAAGAAGATGAACTCTCATTAAATACTATAACTGAGATATATTGGCATATAAGTGGTTCACTACAAGAAAAACTGTTATTACCTACGGCAAATTTTATCTTTACCCACGGACTATCCATAGGTAACGTAAATTTACCTACGGATTACCCACGGACACGAGTTCGTAGCTAAATCGCTCGTAGGAAAATATTTACCGACGGACAAGCTGTGGGACAACTTACCTAGGGATTTGCCGTGGGTAATATGACCCACTGAGTCTCCGTGGGTAACGTTACCCATAGATTTGCCGTAGGTA
>NW_027339521.1:26323-27288 GCF_000331145.2 Cicer arietinum | reverse complement strand
TTGTGGAAATCTGGGCTTTGCCCTCAGATGAGAGCCAAGACGATCCTACCGGTTCGTACCCTATGAATGGGAATGTAGATGGGAATGCTTGACTGGAGCTATGTTAGGAGAATCTCACAGGGCGCGTGGAGATCACTCAGGGTGTATAGCTATAGTTTTTTTTGAAGAATGATCAGATTAGGATGACATAGAGGGAACATATGTTTTTTTAGATTACGTTATTTTGAACTGGAAAACTGTACCTTCACTAATATTGTCAGCTTGACATGTTATTTTCGATAGGTTACATGTACCACTTTTTGATGTGTAAATATTTTGGATTCATATTTTGAGAAACTTTTCCGCTGCTTGTAAATTATAATGACTCAATTATTTATCCAAAGATATTACCTTATTTATTTATCTGTTTTATATTAATCCCTTTTGAAAAAAAAAATACACCCTCGCTTTGAAAAACGGGGTGTTACATTGTGGTATCAGAGCTTTGGTTTGGTTTTCTTTGGGGGCTGTGGAGCCTTGGTTATAGATTGTAGGTCAACCTGTAGGTTGGGAGTTGTTATCTGATCATGCGTCGGTTTAGGTGGTTTGAGTTGTCAAGTCCAAAATAATTATTATGTGTTGATGTGGTCGGAAGGTAGTTTTGGAATTAGTTGAAGTAGTGTTAAGACTCTACTTGATGATGGTTTTATAGGAAAACCATGCCGCCACGAAGGAATGACACTCTGAGAGCCAATGCTAATAGGGATGATCGAATGGCGGAGGCCATGAATAACATGGCTGCTTCTGTTGCTGCACAGACTGCTGCCAAGAGTCAACGTGATCTTGAAAAGAGGGGAAGAGAGATCCGTGCTGCAGAGTCAAGAGGATTAGAAGACTTTCGTCGCTACAATCCTCCCAAGTTTAAAGGGGATGAGAATTCGGAGAAAGCGGATCAATGGATCCAAGAAGTGGAGAAGATCTTCGAA
>NW_027339521.1:22202-25620 GCF_000331145.2 Cicer arietinum | reverse complement strand
CAGAACAACAAGGGGAAACAAGTTGCTAAACCTTATGATCGACCACGAACTAACAACGGTGGGCAGAATCGCCCAGGGAACCAGAATTTTGGGAGACAACTGGGACGAGTGGTTCGATGTTTCTGATGTGGGGAAGAGGGACATTATGCTAACGATTGTACCCCTAATACTCTCACCTGCTACAATTGTCAGAAGCCAGGACACATGGCAAAGGATTGCACGGCTCCGAAGGTAGAACCAGTTCTGAATGTAACTAGGGCTACCCGTCCTACTGCTAGAGGACGCATTTATTACGTGAGCGCTGAAGAAGGGAATCCATCTGGTAATCTGATTCAATGTGACTGTGAGATTGCAGGTAACACTCTAACTGCACTTTTTGATTCGGGGGCAACCCATTCCTTCATTGCTATGGATTGTGTGAATCGTTTGAAGTTATCTGTGTCTGCTTTACTTTTTGATTTGGTTGTCTCCACAACTGCTAAGACTTTGATAGTAAATTCTGCATGTTTACATTGTCAAATGACTATTCAGAATAGGGATTTCTTGGTTAATTTGATTTATTTACCTCTACTATCACTCGAGGTCATTCTTGGTATGGATTGGATGTCGTACCATTATGTGATCTTGGATTGTGCTCGTAAATTGGTTCTTTTCCTCGAACCAGGAGTTGTTAAGTATTTAGCCGCTAACAAACTCCGAGTGCCACTAAGTGAAAGGACTCATGAGTTTTTTTCTCTGGCTAAAGTGGAGGCAAAGATAAATGTGAACATAGGAGATGTGTAAGACCCATAATTTTAAAGTACACTTTATGCATTTGTATGTATTTTGGATTTTGGCTCGGAGGCTTTTTTAGCCAAAGTTAATAATATTTTGGAGTTTATATGATCAAGAAGTTATTTTGATGCCGTTTAGATTTACTCGTCGATAAATAAATTAAAATAACTGCGGTGAATCTTTTACGAAGAATTTAATGCGTTACGGGTGAAATGGTAATTTAACAAATATCTAGATATTTTGAGATATTTGTTAAGTTATATTTAATATATATATATGTTTTTTGCTGTTGGAGGAAAAAAAGAAAGGAAATTAGAAGGAAGGAAAAGGAAAAGAAAAGGTTATCTAAAGGAAAGAAGGAAATAGAAAGGAAGGAAAAACAAAGAAAGGAAAAAGGAAGGAAAGAAAATTCAGAGTTTTCCATCTTCCTCTCCCTCCCTTGACCCCCCATTTTCCCTTCTCCTCCATTTTCGTCTTTCGTTGCTTTCTTTCTTCAAGACTAGTAACCCAAGGTTGGGTGAGTGTTAGAACAAGGATTTCGCAACTCCACTCTTCCTCTTTGATTCGAAAACGAAGAAAAACGGTATTTGAGATTCAAACACAAACCCCTCCGTTTCTTCTAGATCCAAGCTTCATTTCGCGAAGAGTTAGAAGGGAAAGTTGCTCACTACCACGCCACGGTGCTAGGGGACCAATTTGGAGGCGACGTTGCGAGCGAAGATCTTACCGAATTTACTCACGGTGCTGTAATCGTACGTTAGAGCTAACGTTAAGGTAAGGGCTCCTTCCAAACTTTTAGTTTGCATCTAGGGCCTTATCTGTGGTTGTGTGGAAACGAATTTTGTTAGGATTGGAGTATTGTTTTGGGAAAAATGAATTTACCTCACGTATGTAAGATTTTGAGTAAATGAAACTTGTGCGTTTTGAGTAGTGGATTGTGTCGATTTGTGTTCGTTGTTTTTGACGTGCTCTTAATTGATATTGATGAAATTTGATATGTGTATGGCTGGATCTTGTGAATAAATGAATTGATGTGTTTTGATGTGGGTTGAAAGTATGTTTGAGTTTGTTTTGTGTGGAATTTGAAAACCATTAAGTTAAACGAGGATTAAGAATGGGGAATCTCTTAATGTCTTGTTTACTTAATGTGCGTTTGTTTGTGAAAAATCGTTTAAGTTAACTGGGCGTTAAGAATGGGGAATCTCTTAATGTCTCGGTTACTTAATATTTGTTTTTGAAAATCGTTTAAGTTAACTGGGCGTAATGTCTCGGCTACTTAATATTTGTTTTTTGAAAATCGTTTCAGTAAATGAGTATTAAGAATGGGGAATCTCTTAATGACTTATTTACTGAATGTTTTGTTTTGAAAATCGTTAAGTTAAATGAGAATTAAGAATGGGGAATCTCTTAATGACTTATTTACTGAATGTTTTGTTTTTGAGAATCGTTAAGTTAAATGAGAATTAAGAATGGGGAATCTCTTAATTTCTCGTTTACTTATGTGTGTTTTGGTAAATCGTGCAGACCCGTGATAGGTGGCACCTTGGTAAACGGTACGGGCCCGTGATAGGCAGTACATTTACGATTTATGTTTGGTAAGTTGTGCAGACCCGGGATAGGTGGCACCTCGGTAAACAGTACGGACCCGGGATAGGTAGTACGTTTACAATTTACGTTCCTGCGGGAATTGCGTTTGTCCGTGAGAGACTGCGCAGGGGTTTGTCCGTGAGAGACTACGCCCTGGTTTAAGTTAGATGAGAATTAAGAATGGGGAATCTCTTAATGTCTCGTTTACTTATGTGTGTTTTGGTAAATCGTGCAGACCCGTGATAGGTGGCACCTTGGTAAACGGTACGGGCCCGTGATAGGCAGTACGTTTACGATTTACGTTTGGTAAGTTGTGCAGACCCGGGATAGGTGGCACCTCGGTAAACGGTACGGACCCGTGATAGGTAGTACGTTTACGACTTACGTTCCTGAGGGAATTGTGTTTGTCCGTGAGAGACTGCACAAGTGTTTGTCCGTGAGAGACTACACCCTGTTAAATTGTGAATTGTTGGTTCATTTGGTATGTGTAGTAATTGTGTTATAAGTGTTATGTTTTGGAATTTGGTGATAACATGTTGGATTGCAATACCATTTTGAAACCCATGATGTTGTATTAATGGTGTTATAAATGTTAAGTGTTATGTTTTGGAATTTGGTGATAACATGTTGGATTGCAATACCATTTTGAAACCCATGATGTTGTATTAATTGTGTTATAAATGTTAAGTGTTATGTTTTGGAATTTGGTGATAACATGTTTGCTTGCAATACTATTTCGAAACTAATGATGTTGTAGCGATTGCGTTATCAGTGCTAAGTGTTAGGATTTGAGATTATGTATGAATGTGGTTGAGTTAGTTATGAATTTTTGAAAGAATACACAGGGAAATCGGTTTCCCAATCGATTGGATGGGTAAACAGGGGCTTGGCCAAATTGACAAAATCGATTAGCTTATCGATTTCGTAATCAGTTTTCAAAAATCTTTTAAGAAATCGATTGCCCAATCGATTGGGCCTTAAGTCAGGGACTCAGCCATATTCGACCAAATCGATTTGGAAATCGATTGGCTTAAAACCAGGGGGCTCAGTACTCACT
>NW_027339521.1:20935-21523 GCF_000331145.2 Cicer arietinum | reverse complement strand
GAGATGGGAACGCTTGACTGCAGCTACGTTAGGAGGATCTCACGGGGTGCGTGGAGATCACTCAGGGTGTTTAGTTGTTTTGTAAAATGATCAGACTAGGTTGTCACAGAGGGAACAAATGTTTTCTTTTGGGTTGCGTTTTTTTATATTGGAAGATTGTACTACCTTTGTTATGTAAATATTTGGAATTCTTGGATTGAGAACTTTTTCCGCTGCTTGAAAATTATAATGACTTAATTACTTATCCAAAGGAGTTACCTTATTTATTTTCTTGTTTTATTTTAATTCCTTTTAAAAAAAAATATACCCTCGCTATGAAAAACGGGGTGTTACAAGATGTGATGCTTGTCAATGAGTACCGAGATGTATTTCCAACGGAAATTCCAGGACTGCCACCGGTAAGAGAAGTGGAATTTTTCATTGATTTGCACCCAGGAACGGGACCAATTTCGATTGCGCCGTACCGAATGTCACCATTGGAATTAAATGAGCTCAAAGGCCAAATTGAGGATTTGTTGAAGAAGAAATTTATTAGGCCAAGTGTATCACCATGGGGAGCTCCAGTTTTACTAGTTAAGAAGAAGGACG
>NW_027339521.1:18307-20281 GCF_000331145.2 Cicer arietinum | reverse complement strand
TGTCTTCAACAATTATGGCCAGACAACAAGAGTTGTGGGGAGCTTTTAGAGATCTACACTTGAACGTAGAGTTTGCACCAGGAATTTTGAAATTCGGAATGATTAAGATTTCGAGTGGACTACTTGAAGACATTGCAAATTCTCAAGATGACGTCTTAATACAAGAAAAGAGGAACCTAATAGTGCAAGGGAAGACAACTGAGTTCAAGATTGGATCAGATAATATTTTGCGATGTAATGGCAGGATTTGTGTACCAGGAATTACAGATATGAGGAAAAAAATCTTAGAAGAGGCTTATAAGAGCAAGTTGAGTATTCATCCTGGAGCAACAAAGATGTATCAGGATTTGAGACAACATTATTGGTGGCCAGGAATGAAGAAACTAGTAGCGGAGTATGTATCAACTTGTCTAACTTGTCAGAAAGCGAAGGTGGAACATCAGCGACCTGCTGGGATGTTGCAACCTTTAGATATACCTGAATGGAAGTGGGACATCATTTCCATGGATTTTATAACTGGATTGCCAAAAACAAGGAGAAAGAATGATTCTATATGGGTGATAGTGGATCGGCTGACTAAATCCGCTCACTTTTTGCCAGTAAAGACCACCTATAAGGTAGATCAGCTAACAGGGATCTACATTGCTGAAATTGTGAGGTTACACGGGGTACCATAGAGTATTGTATCAGACCGTGATCCGAAGTTCACATCACATTTTTGGGGAGTGTTGCACGAAGCGTTGGGAACTGTAACACCCCGTTTTTCAAAGCGATGGTATATTTTTTTTTTCAAAAGGAATTAAAATAAAACAGAGAATTAAATCAGGAAATGCCTTTGGATAAATAATTGAGTCATTATAATTTACAAGCAGCGGAAAAGTTTCTCCAATTATAAATCCAAAACATTTACACAATAACAAATGGTACATGAAACCCATTCAAGTAAAAAGTCAAACTGACAATATTAGTATAAGTACAGTTTTCCAAACTAAAAATACTCCAATCCAAAAAGAAGGACACCTAGTCCCTATACGTCATCCTAATCTGATCATCCTACCAAAAAGCTATACACCCTGAGTATCTCCACGCGCCCCGTGAGATCCTCCTAACGTAACTGCAGTCACGCGTTCCCATCTCCATTCCCGTCCGTAGGGTACGAACCGGTAGGACCGTCCTGACTCTCATCTGAGGGCAAAGCCCAGATTTCCACAATAATTGTAAAGGGTCACCAACCAAAAAAATAACAATTACCACATAGCAATTAAGATTTTAAATGCTCAAAATAACTTTTCAACTAGGCATGCACCTTAACAGGATTTTCAATATGCTAAAAGTTCATACAATACTTTGCCAATTAAATGAAAGTAAAATGAGGTTCTCAATCTCCTCATTAACACATTACAAGTCAAAACATGGATAAGTTAATGAGTAATCAATCATCTAACTCAAACTGAGGATTTTCACTGAGCCAATCGATTGGGAAATCGATTGGGGGAAGGGTTTTTAATGAAAATAGAATCCTGGGCTGAATCAATCGATTTGGCAATCGATTGAGTGAGTACTGAGTCCCCAGGTTTTAAGCCAATCGATTTCCAAATCGATTTGGTCGAATATGGATGAGTCCCTGACTTAGGCCCAATCGATTGGGCAATCGATTTCGTAAATGATTTTCGAAAACTGATTACAAAATCGATTGGCTAATCGATTTTGTCCATTTGGCCAAGTCCCTGACTTCCATCCAATCGATGGGGAAATCGATTTCCCTGATCATTTTTCCAAAAATTCATGAATTAACCCAAGTCATTCCTAATCAAGTTCACAACCTAACACTTAGCAATTCCTACGCGATTACCACGGCAAATGGGATTTCAAAAACCATCATACTTACACACAATAATCAACACATAACACTTAGCATTTTCAACGCAATTACCACAACGACTCAAATTCAAATCACTCAATCATAAAACTCAA
>NW_027339521.1:0-948 GCF_000331145.2 Cicer arietinum | reverse complement strand
AGGGTGAATATGTATATAAAATTCATTGCCTGCACAACTTAAGTTTGAAACTTCATTCACCTGTCATGTGACTTCTACTTGTGTCTTTCCGCACATCTTAACCATACAATAACATGAGAAGTGACTTAAGTTTAAGTTATCAGTATTTATGTGCATGTATTAGTTCCTAATTTCAAAAAAAAAAAAAAAGGAGAAAAAAAAAAACTTGTGAAGTTAAAAGGAGTTTAATCATGTTTAGAGAGGTGGGAGATGTGACGATGTCTTCCCACACTATGACATGTTAAAAGTCTTTTAATTATCTATATTTGAATCCAATGTTTTTAGTTATTCTTACCTTGAGTAATTGACTACATGAGTAGAAGGGATTGATCAACCCGATGACGCATTGTCACTGCAAATAGGCGAGAATAACTCATCATTATTATTATGAATATTTATTGATTTTATTTTAGTTAATTAGACAAAATGTCCACCCTTATATTATTAGAGTTATTTTAATATTTATGTCTATGTTCTCATGAGGCAATATGCTTATCATTGACTTTTTATTGTCTTTGCTTATTTGGTTATAATGTATGTTGTTCTAAATGATTTTAATTATAAATTACAAATGGCATACACTATAAATGTTGATTAGTTAAAAAGAAAGAAAACAAAATTGTTGTGTGTCAGGAATATGTGAAAAATAATTTATCTCTCCGAATATGGTTTTGTACATTTGTTCTTGATTTAAAGTAATTATATGTTATTGAGTTGCTATGCATTTCAGTTTGTAATTCTTAAAGGTGTGAATTTTTTTAAAATGTTTCTCTATCAGTCTAACTCTTACTAATCTTGTAGGGTAATCGTTGTTAGAATTTAAACGTTCTTTTAGGAAAGTAAGATAAATAGAGCATCATTTTAGAAGTTAATTGAACTTTATAATGTGTTCAAATTTTTTCGTTCATC
>NW_027339520.1:11868-23216 GCF_000331145.2 Cicer arietinum | reverse complement strand
ATTATGTAAAAATAAGAACGTTTTTGTGTGAAGCACATTAATGGAAAAACTCACAAGTTCTGAGGATTGGATGTACACGTTGGGTGAACTAGGATATATCACTTTGTGATTTTCTTATCCCTATCTTTTATCATTTTTCACTCACTATCATTGATCATGTAGAAATAATCAGTTTCATTTGTTTTTAACTAACCAAGAACGTTCTGGATTTTTATGTGTAACAAATATTGGTCTTGAGTTAATTTAAAATAAAAACATGAATTAAGATTTTAAAAAGGGATCACAATTCAAACCTCATTTCTTGTGATTGACATTGCTACTTCAAATATTTGCTAAACGAGGGTATGGAAACAATATCATCTATCTAAGTATTTTGAAGAAAAGATTTGTTTGAGGTTACAAGATGATTATATGAAGAATATTTTTGTAAATTATGAAGTTTATACAACAAATGTTCTAAAATGGTTATATATGAACAAGTCAAATGAGTTGTGCATTTTGAATGTTGTAAGGTCATCAATTATAGACAAATGTATTTTTAAAACTCGAGAAAATGATGATTTCCATTTGATCATGAAGTATCATATATTAGCGTAGTCAAATGGTAATGTATCTTGGTAATTATTTGTTGTTAATCTATTAGACAAATGAACTTCTTTACATATACAAGAACAATTATACTTTGTTATATTAGAGATACAAGTTATTTGTAAAATTCTCATAATGATATAGATAAAAAAAAAGTTATTTGTTTACATTAGAAAGTACAACTATTCCATGGAGATATCTGAAACAAACCAAATGATGAGGAAATTTTAGAAAATGAGACAAGTTGAAAAACTGTTTTGGTTGATACATATAATTCAACACCTACAAGAGACTAATGGTTTGTGTTTCATAAATATAACTACAAAAGTTATTTATGAAGATAATATTGAATTCTCTATTCGGTTAAGGTAATGATACATTAAAGAAGATAGAATAAGACACATTCTAGTAAAATATGTAATTGTTTGTGATCTTCTACTCAATTGTGATATAAACATCAACAAAGTTATTTATGTGACAATATCTGATGCATCGTTAAATAAATTTTTTCAACAAATACAACAAAAAATTGATCGTCATCATTTCAAAAATTGTTGTCTAAATGAAAGAAAGAAATAAATATATTTTGCACTTTTTTTTTTCTTCGTCATAATTTTGTTCCATTGATTTATCGGTAATGTTTTAAATGAAACAATTCTTACACTGTATTTTTTTTTTTTATTAGTTTTTTTTTACTAATTTTTTTTTTCTAATAAGATTTTAACTAGACATATTCTCTCCAAGAATATTCAAGTGTTATGAGTACTAAGCCCATTAATCCTATTAGTGAAGAATGTTCATTTACTGTATCTATAAATACGATTAATTCACATTAACATTGTTAATTTTTGTTAAAAAATTGGAGGGATATTGAATTTTAAAACAGAATTTAGGGAACGCAATTAAGCCTTAAAAGAATTAATAATTTTTAAAAAGAAATCTCTCTCCGTGCTGTTGCATCTCAAATTTCTCTAATCCTTTCAGCGGCACGCCGGTCACGCAGGTCCGGTCACGCCCACTCCCGGCCGCTCCGTCGCCACGCCCTTCGCTGTTCCCAGTTTCAGAGTTCACTCACAAACAGGTTTCTTTCTGTTTCGCTTTCTTCCCTGTATTATCGTCCTTGTTACTCTGCCATAGTTACTTCATATCTTTAACTTCAATGCTTAGGTTCTGTTTTTAAGTTTTTTCTATATTCATTATTTATTTATCCAGTTAAATTATGGTTGAACCGGTTGAATCAATGGCCAGTCTAGGGTTCGAATCTTGGTTCTGATAATTTTTGAAATTCACCTTCAATTTCTGAAAACAAGAGAGTAATGGAAGAGGCGAACGATAATTTATCCATGGCTACCGTATTTAATAATCTCAAAGATAAGAAGAAGAAGCAAAATAAAAAGACAAATGCAGATGAAGAGAGCGAAAAAGTTGCGGTAGATTCTGCTACAGCGCCAAATAATGGTGGTAGTGGTAGCAGCAGTGATGCTAACCCTAGGATTTGTTTATTTGATCTCTCTGCTGATAATTTCTTCCGAGATATGGATACCATTGCCAGACTCTGTGGGGAAGAAGAACGAAATGCTGCTGTTGAGCAAAGTGAGATCAAGAGAATGTCTTCCTCTGTTACTTTCTTAAGGTATATGGATGTGAAGAACTAGTAATTGTTTTTTGAATTTTTGAACTCTGTTTGCTCTAATCTATTGTGAAGATATGGCAAATATTAATGAGTGTTCTTGAGTAATGCGATTTTGGTATATTAATGATGAATATGTATAGGATATGATATTTTGGATTTACAACTTTGATATTATGTAAAATGCTGTTTGGCAACAGGTTTAAAATTGTTGAAAATAATAAGTTAGATTTTTTTGGTGACTAGTTTTAACTTCAACTTAGTTTGGTAACAAATTGTTTGAAATAACTTATCTAATTAATTTTAATATTAGTTTAAACTGAAGAAACTTAGCATGTTTATTTATCATTGGATGGATTAGTATTTCCTGCAATTATGTCTATTTAATCCAATATTTAATTGAAGGAGGAAGGGAGAATGGAAAGGAACAAAAAATGTTGATTGAAATAAAAATAAGATTTGATTTTTTTTATGTACTGAATCTCGAAGTTGGTTTTCATGAGATTATAAGATGGGTTCAATATACTTGACTATATAGTATTTTAGAGGTTCGTGAACAACCCCTTAATTTCTTTTTTTTGGGTGACCATTAAATGTGCAGACAATGGAGGGATTTTAATTATCCATCTAAACACATCAAGCTTGCTTATGGACTTGGTAGCTCTGAGTGTTATGAGAGAAATGATATCAGTGACATAAATTTACCTCAGTTTTCATCCGCTCTTGTTCCTAAGGTACAAGTCCTTCTATATACTTTATTCTACTTTAATTGTTTCTAGGCAAGTTTTGACAACAATTTCCTCATAAAATTCTGCTTTTAAGCTGTAATTATTAAAAACTAGACTTTCTAGACCTTATCATTGTATTGGTTCTTTTTAGTATGACATGCGAAAAAAGCAGCAATATGGGGATGCCAAATCTCAAGAATCCAGGTATGACTTAAATATTAACTAATTCTGCTGTGTTTTATTCAATGACATATCTATGGAGTTATAGTTAATATTTGTATTATTCATATGACACTTAGTTTTGAACTTGCTGATAAATTAAAACATTCTATGGCTGATTATTGTCTAACTTGGCTAAACACTTAAAATTTTGTTGAAGCAGAGACTTTGTGATGAATGTTGGAGGTTCTGTATGGGCATTAGATTGGTGTCCTCAGATGTATGAAGAGCCCGATTGTGCAATTAAATGTGAGGTACTTTGTTTTCTCTCTTTGTTTTAAACATCTATTGAACACCTATTTTGGAAAAATATGAAAAACATTGGCTTAGGTGGTTTGGACATGTTTTTAGAAGACCTGTAGAATGTCAGTAATGAGAGTAAATCGGATGGAGGTTTGTCTAATCTCTGGAAGTAGATAGAGACAAAAAAAAACTATATTCCAAACTGTTAAAAAGATTTAGATTGAAATGGTCTATCATTGAAATGATTTAAGATAGGACATTATAAATTTATAATGTTGTTTGGTCCATGTAGCCAACACTGCCTAGTTGGAAAAATACTCTTTTTTGTTGTTCTTGTTGTATTCATGTTTTTTTACTAAAGTAGAAAGCTAAATTCTTATGTCAGTATGCTCCAAATGTACGCCAAATTTGTATTCATGTTTTTTTCCTCACCATTTCATGTACGCCAAATGTCAGATGCCATGGACTTGACTTTATAGCTAGGGGCAACCATGTTAAATTGCCACCTGGCCTACCTAAATTACCTTTCAGGAACTTATGATGGTGACAATGGTAACACAATGCTATGTTTCCGTAGCAGAAATATCAACACATTTATTTTAAAATTTTGCATTGTTCTACATAATACCCACTTCACAGTGTTATCAATAACGGATTGCGGCAAATAGCGAAACACCAAAAATACGCTATGTCAAATAGCGGATAGCATTGCGGTCAAATACTGGAGGCTGCATAGCGGTTGCAATAAGTAAATTATATATAAAAAGAGGCATGTTGCTTACAAATAAAAAAGGGAATGGAGTCATAGCTTAGCTTATTATATATTGAAAGGTATATGTATTACAGTGAATATCGGAGTGATGCTCACTAATTCTTTAGTTTTTCTATAATAAGAATAGACCATGTTTGGCACTCATGCAAAACCTTCAGTTTTATTAGTTTAAAAAACTCTAAAATTATCTTTTTTCTGCTATTTCCGCTCATTCGGCCGGCTGAAATTGGAATAGCGACCGCTATTGTCCTAATAGCGAAACTGGGATAGCGTTGCGGTTTTCATAGCGGATTCATCCAACTCCGCTATGCTGTAGCGCCGCTATTTGACAACACTGCCACTTCATATACATAACTGTTTAGAATAACTTTGTGGCTGATTTCTATTTGTTTGTTTGCACTTATATTCATATATGTAGTAAAATGATACGCTAACAGACATGGAAGTAAGACTGTAGGAAATAATTTACATTTTCTTTGTGAGTCTTGCATGTTAAATGATATTCTTTCTAATACTTGGTTTAGTTCATTGCTGTTGCTGCTCATCCACCTGGCTCATCTTATCACAAGATGGGGGCTTCACTTATTGGTAGAGGTGTTGTGCAAATATGGTGTCTTCTAAATATGACTGAACACAATGAAGACCTAGGCACAAATGAGAAATCAACAACAACGAAGAAGCCTAGAGGAAGACCTAGAAAGAATCCTACTGGAATAGCAGTGGATGGTACAAATTGTGAGACCCAGTGTGAGCCATCACTTACTGCTCAATTTGCAGAGAATTCTATGGATTTTCCTGCTCCAAATGAGAATCTTGAAAACAATGAAGAAATAGTCTGTATTTCAAACAAGAGAAAAAGAGGAAGACCGAGAAAGAATTCAACTTTAATAGCAGTGGATAATGCAAATTGTGAGACCCAGAACGTGTCATCTCATGTTGAATTTGCAGAAAATTCTATTGAGTTTCCTGCTCCAAATGGGAATATTGAAAACAACGAAGCAATATTCCCCATTACAAACAAGAGTAAAAGAGGGCCTAGAGGAAAGGAAGCTATGAATGAAAGATCATCACCAACTAAGAGGCCTAGAGGAAGACCTAAAAAGAATTCAAAAGAAGAAACAGTGGGTGATCCAAATTGTGAAAACCATTATGTTCCTCTTGCTGTTCAACTTCCAGATTCAGCCGAATTTACTTCTCCAGACGTGGTTGGTGGGAATTTTGATGAACATGATTCACAACAATCTTCTAATACAAAGGGAAAGAATGCCAAAAAACCTGCTTCTGCATGTGATTCAGAAACTCTTGCTAAGAAAGAATGCAAAGATACAGATCAGCCATTATTGATTCCGTGGGAGAATGTGGCAAATCATCAACCACATGGTAGCTCTGTATTGGAACCTCCAGCATCTACTTGTTCCGTTCCAGGAAATGTAGCATTACCTCGAGTTGTGTCATGCCTAGCTCATAATGGAAAGGTAGCATGGGATGTGAAATGGCGGCCTCTTAACAATTTTGATTCCTCAACAAAGCACCGAATGGGCTATCTTGCTGTCTTGTTGGGCAATGGATCTCTGGAAGTGTAAGGTGTTTTGAGCCTCATTCATCATTTTCTATTAATATTTGAAATTTAGATATTAAGTAATTAATATTCTTATTATTATAGTATATATTAACTGTGTATCATATTGACCTTTCCTGAAAAGTTGAATAAGACATAATGAACAAAGAACAACTACTTAAATAAAGAATTAGGATGCACAGTCGGTATGTTTTGAACAAAATGTGTCACAATCTAGGGAGCATAAAAAGTGCTTTCTCAGGCCACTGCTTATAAAAAATTAAATCCAGGCCAATGTTAACGATAATGTAAATTTAGAAGATTACAATGTAGTAGTTAATAAGTCAGTTACTCGGTCCTTTGTGTATTCTAATCTAGTTGTTATCCAGATATCTATGTTGTATGTAAAGTTTACATAGTTTATTGTAAAAGCTGAAATGGAATTGTACCAGTACGTAAATAAGTAGTTGTAATAGTTGCAAACTGATCCATTTCATGCAGATTAAACAAGGTTCTGTGTTGGCTGTTGAAATAGTTTCAATAGTAGTTCACTGTTTGTATCTGCACAAAATGCAAACATAGCTACAAATATCTAATTGGCTGCAGCACAAAAATCTGTTTGAAAAAATAATTTTTGTTAGAATTCCGAAATAGAATAAAGCAGTAACCCAAAATGGCACTTCAAAGGACAATATTTTTCTTTCTGTAACAGAATACGTCAACTCACTATTAACTTCATAATGTATTGTGTTGTTCCAAATGATACTTACTGTTCTTTCTAACTTTATCATATATTTCATTACTGGCTGTGCAAGTGAGACAATGATTAATGGAATTATAGTTCAATGTTTTTGTGAAATTATTTATAATAGAGGCCTCTGATAAATTGTTAAAATTTATTCATTTAAAATTACAGTGATTGGTTATTCTCAACAAAAGCAAGTTTCTTTTATAACTATCTGTGGTTCTGAGAATGGCTTTTGTTGTTGCTTCATTGTACACAATTGCAGATGGGAGGTTCCTCTTCCTCATGTGCTGAGATCAATTTATACGCAGAGGGAGGGCACTGATCCACGTTTTATAAAATTGGAGCCTGTATTCAAATGCTCTATGTTGAAGCGTGGCAGTTTACAAAGGTATTTTTCCGCTTTCATTTTAACTAGAGTGGGCATTAAACCCATGTACGTTTTTTAACAAATAAACAAAAACCTAGTATATAGAGTTTCTGCCATAGCCGAGGTTCAGGAAGGGTCAGATCCATTTTGGATCTTTTGTATGCAGCTTTATTTGCATTTGTAAAACTCAATAAAACTTGTGTCTTATACTCATCTATATATATTTTTTTTAATAAAGAACTCCTATTTTAAGAAAACAAATATGCATAAAGTATCAAATTTGAAATTAATGGCGATAATGAGACTCTAATGTAGTTTCTGATAGGGTATTAGCGAAATTATTTTTTGGGTAGAAGTATGTGAATGTTGGTTGCCATATTTTTCAGGGTATGAAAACTTCACATAATTAAATTACACGATTACATTCCTATTTAGATGCTGTTTGCCACTAGATCATAATTTCATGAATACTAATGTTGAAGTTGTGGGATTTTAGAGAAAATGAGAAGAGAAAATAATAAGGGTTTGAATATTATTGATAATAGTTTTATGCTAACTTGATTACAAAAGATTCAATACTAATATTTATTTATAGAGAAACATTGACTCAATCCTAAATTAAGAAAAAATCATAATAATAATGAGAGATATTCTAAGATATCTCTATGATTATAAATTGATCATAGAAAATAACTTACGATACTATTATATAATATAAAAGATATTATAAGATATTTTGTAATATGCTAACACTTCCCCTCAAGCTAAAGCTTACTAAGCTTTAGCTTGTTACGAGAAAATAATGTTTTGCTCTGCAAATTAATAAAAAGGATGGAAAGGCAACTAAGGGATGCAAGTGAAGTTGGAGAGAATTGCTATAAATATAGCCTAGCCAGATAGCTAGAATGATCATCAGCGTGAGTGAAATTCATGACAAGCAATTGAGTAAAGCAATATTTGTTCTTCTAAAAAAAACTGAATTTAGAAGCTTCAAACCAATAATATCGGAGACTCAAAATATTTAAACTGGAATATGCTTCAAGGAGAGAGCGACATGCTTCAGGGAGAGAAAGATAAGGCCAGTACATCTAGGACAATGATGGGGCTAGTGCATCTGGGACAAATTGCCAAGATAAAGTGAGTCATGAAAATAAAAGACATCGTAAGAATAACCATCAACGGAAGAAGAAGTCATCACTAATATGATTCATATGTGGGAAAAGGGACACCACCAGAGTGATCGTTGGTGGAAATAGAAGCCACTGCACTGTTATAATCTATTAGTAAGAACTAAATTGCATAACAAACACCAAAGAGGAAGCAATGCGACTTTAATGAAACGAAGCCATGATCAATCAATGGAGTTAGAAAATGCATCCAAAACAGGAGACAATGGTTGTTTGGACAAGGACGCATATTTTTCGTCGATCAAAATTGGAAAGTAAGGGCAGATCTGGAAATAGGAAGGAAAACCCAATCAAGACGATTGAAAAATTGTGTTGGAAGGCGGGCAGACGCGCCTAAGCTCGAGGTTGTTGGCGGCGGCGCGTGGAATGATCATGGAGGATCTTGAAGGCACATGAGCTCGTGTGGAGCAAATTTTGGCATACAAAACCTGGGTTGTATAGATTGGGAGATTTCACACTCAATGGAAGTGGTTGTGTCGGAAAACTTGATGGAAAACTTTTCCAGCACCTACAGCAGTAGATGACGAATTTTGAAGGTAGTAGGTGTAATCGTAGCCTGAAACTAGAATACGAGGGCAAATTCGAAACCGTGAGGTTGAGGCGACCGACCAAGCAGCAACTGAGATGCGTCAAAACGCGCTGTCACACGCTATGGAGACGGCGGCGCGTGAGATCTACGTGCATGAGAAATTAGCAGCGCGAGAGAGCGCATGTGACGGTTTTTGGCGACGCACTTTAGGGCATGACCTGATATTGAGATGACGACGCTGTTCGTAGGAAAATTCGCCGGAAATAGTGGTAGCGGCAGCAGTAGCGAAGTGAACGAAAAGCGAGTGAAATGCGAAATGTTGGAAAAGAGAAACTATGATTATATTCCCTAACTGTTGGGAACTCGGCAGCGGAATTAAGGCGGGATCGTTCAAGGAGGATCAAAATAGGCTCTAGTTACCATGTTGAAGTTGTCGAATTTTAGAGAAAAGGAGAAGAGAAAATAATAAAGGTTTGAATATTATTGATAATAGTTTTATGCTAACTTGATTACAAAAGACTCAATACTAATCTTTATTTATAGAGAAACATTGACTTAATCCTAAATCAGGAACAAATCATAATAATAATGAGAGATATTCTAAGATATCTCTATGATTATAAATTGATCATAGAAAATAATTCAAGATACTCTAATATAATATAAAAAATATTATAAAATATTTTCTAATATTCTAACAACTTTAATGTTAATGCACTTATAGTAGAAATGATGGTAGAAACTCGGCTTAGGTGGTTTGGGCATTTGAAGAGTATATCAAATGAAGGCGTAGTCAAATCGCTAGAGGCAAAAGAAGACCTAGAAAAACTATAAGAGAAACTATTTAGGAAGACCTAGAGATTAATGAGCTGGAAAACGATGTGTTATGCTAGGGACTTAATCCTAGATTCGTGGAGTGTCGCGGTCAACCCCCAAACAATGATTCAAACATTGAAATATTCATAAATACCAATAAAAGTCTCCCAAGTTTAATAAAAAAATACATTTAAATACCCAACAAAAGTCAAGGAAATAAAGATGAATATCAAAACAGAGGCAAAAAAAAGGAATAAGTAAGAAAAGAAAAAGGCATAAATAAAAAAGAAAGAAGGAATTGAAAGTAGAAAGAAGGAATAAGTAAAGCAAAAACTAAGTCATTTCAAACAAAAAAAGAAGGAAACAAAGGAGAGGAAGAAAGAAGAACTTGGGTGATGAATGATGGTGGCAGTAATGTGGGCGGTGCTGCTGGATCTTGCAGGAAAGGAGGGAGTGTTCGTAAAAAACTGAGTGGAAGGTAGTGTTCAAAGGAGAGAGAAGAACAATGGAAGAAATTGAATTAGGCTTAACAGCGAAAATCCTAAAATACCCCCATAAGTTTTTAAGCATTTAAGGGCAATCTTGGTTTTTCCAAAAAAAAAAACATTCACGTTTTCTGGGCCACGAGAAATCTGCAACCTGAGCGCGACCCGTGAACACAGTCAGAATGGCCGCTTTCGTGCAGGCTTAACAGCGAAAATCCTAAATACCTCCATAAGTTTTTAAATATTTAAGGGCAATCATGGTTTTTCCTAAAAACAACATTCACGTTTGCTGGCCCATGAGAAATCTGCGGCCTGAGCGCGACCTGTGACCTGTGAACACGGCCAGAATGGCCGCTTTTGTGCTTCGCGCCGCACCGCACCGTGCCGTGGCGACCAGGCACTGCACCACACCCCTCTGGTACGATCTCACCGTGAACCTAGATGTTATATGATTGAGTATTATGGCGTCGTTTGATCCATGTAGCCCACTCTACTTATTGGGATAAGGTTTGGTTGTTGTGTATAATGCTAGTGCATAATAGGGCTTATTTTGGGTGTGTACTGAATTAGAAAAGTTCTATATATAACACTCTACTTTACTGCTTAGTGAAATAAAATTCTTCATAGAAAAGGTGCTCTGCAAGAATGTTAATTTTATAGTGTACTGTATATTGTGTTATTGCTCGAGGGTAAAAAAATCAAATGTTAGATTGTCAACAATTGTGCATTTTAAGAGTTGTGCGCTGCAATTCATTACTGAAACAAAATAATAGTTTTATTGAAATTTTCTGACTCTGTACAAGAAAACTTAAAACAACCATTTGGAAAAATTGGCATTGTTTAGATCTCCTTCTATGCCTTCTTACTGAATTAAAACTTTCTATTTAGTATCCTCACCCTTCATTAATTCCAGAGAATGTTAGAAGTTAGAATCACTTTAAAAGGTGTCTCACTGGAGTTGTGATATGGCTTTTGGTGGTTAAACTCATGCAACCGCAGAATGTTATGTGCACAATGCTTTTTTACTCTGGCTATGTAGTTTATTTACTCTGATGTTTTATTTCACAGCATTCCACTAACAGTAGAGTGGTCAGTTACGCCCCCTCATGACTATATACTTGCTGGCTGCCATGATGGAACGGTATAATTTTCACTAACGTTCTTCAATTTATGCTTCTTTGCCTTTCTAAAATGAAATTTACCTTGCTTTAATAATATGAAATAGAAGAGCAGCACAAAATAAAGTTTTTGGGTGAAAGGTTTAGTCAAAGAGATACCTCTAAGTGAATTTTTTTTTTGAAGAAGTAATATAAATGGTCATCTGTGTAGGGCATCCAGTGGGAAATAAATATAGAGGGTCAAATCGTTGTCTTTTATTTTTCTGTAGCTTTCGAATTTATTATAGCTAACACTTATTTCAGAGAGGAGCATCTGGTTTTGTAGTGTATAATAGCTGAGTGGTTAAAGAGAGCTATAGG
>NW_027339520.1:0-11756 GCF_000331145.2 Cicer arietinum | reverse complement strand
GGAAAGAAAAACAAAAGACATAAACTAGATGAGATGCTTTAAAAGGTGATGAAGGGAAATGTAATGGTCAAGGAACAATTTATGAAGAAAAGATGGAAATGTTATTTCCATAAACTTTTTAATTGATGAATTTATGAAGAACAAGATATTTCTTTGAACTCAAATTGATGTAATGCTACATAAAAGAATCATGATTAGTTCTATCACCTCAAAATTTGAGATCCCTGAAGTAAAAGAAGCACTGAATAGAATAACTCATGGTGAGGCAATTGGACCGGATTTCATACCTATTGAGTTATGAAAGGAAATAGGAGAGGAAGTGTTATGAACCCAAGAGTTTAATTCTTAGGATTTAGAGGAAGAATACTTCTATTTAGAAAAATAATAATAGGAGGTAATCTCTCCAAGAACAAGATAAGCAAAAGCGAATACGCTCCTCAAAGGCAAATGCAACCTTTGACTGGAATACCAGTTAAGAAAATTCTAGTTTGCCAAAAGATCCTTTAATAAGGGATGAAACCTTTATTTGTAGGTTCTGTGTACAATTAGGATAAGGGGGAAAAGATCAGAAGCAACTAACCTAATAAACACACAAAACATAACAAACATAACCACCTAACACCCAACTAACTAGCCCAATAACTACTTTCTAACTACTTCATTAACTAATAACTAACTTCTGGATGACGTCTACTATATTCATCTTGTAGATGTAATACTTGATAACATGCACTGCCTTCCCTTTTCCCTTCAACATACTCATTCTAAAGGAGGTGCTTGCACCTTCTTAGATCATGCTCCATGTTACATTATAGTTGTCACTTGTATCTCACCAATGTAACGACTAACGAGTAATTGGTGGCACTTAGTTTCGTGCAACCTACTCTCTTGCATCATGCCGTCTACATTATTGCCACCTGGATCCCACAAATCCAATGAGCAAGTGTTGGAAAGTCCTTTGAATAACAGCTGTACATAACCCATATCCATGAGGACTATTATGATTGCAATGGACTTGGACCATATCACAATAATATGGATCAGATTCCCCAGAGGCAGACTCTGCAATTCTTTCCTTGCATTGAGCATCTCCTCTTGCTGGATGGTGTTATAATTCTGTCGACAGCTTCTGTTGCTCTCCACAATTCTGATTGTGTTTGGCTTGTCCTCTCCATGCGACTCGCTTGCAAGAAACACCATATTTACTTCTTGTTCTGTTTTAGCTTCTTCATTCGATTCATTTACTTTACTTCAATCTTGTCTTCGTTATCTCTTTTTGGATTACCAAATCTTCGGATCAAATCTGTAGAGAATGATTCCCAGATTAACTTCACGTTCTCCTCTTGACACCAAAAACTGAACCAACACATGTACTTCTCCCTCCATGCTCATGAAAGTCCATTGCATCTTATCAAACCCACAAACTACTTCATTAACTAATCTAACTAACTACCCCATTAACCACTTTCTAACTTCTTCATTAACTAATAACTAACTACTAGTAACAAATTATACTAATCTAAGTCCTAACAGAAAAAGCAAAAGATGACTCACAAAGTTGTTTAACAAGGTTATGAGATTTAAGAGCATATTGAATGAATGAAGAAACACTTTACTCTGTATTTTCAGAAACAAAGGTGACTTATCAATCCTTACAAATTATAGAGGAATTAAGCTCATGAGTCATTATTAAATATAAATTTGTTTTTATGTTGGGGAGACCTACCATGCAAGCTATATACTTGCTATTAAAACTGATAGAGAGGCACTAAGGGAATCAAAAAGGCCTATTACGGTTTTCATTGATTCCAAGTAGCTGGCCTCTTCTAGCTGGAAAAACTTAGTTGTTGGTTGGTCAGCCTTCTCTAATAATCAGATAATTTATTTGTGCATGATTTTTTATAAAGAAGGAAAAGAGTGAAAGCGTTGTATTTATTTTCTTAAACCTTTATGTAATAATTGTGCATCTAAAATCTGTTATGATTCTTGGTATTATCGTTTTCTTAAAACATCAGTATGTTACTTTACTAATATAATGTGTTTTATATGTAGGTTGCTCTGTGGAAATTCTCTACAAATTCTTCATCCAAATGTGATGGTAAAATTTTTACTACCTGATGTGTTTGTATGTTTACCTAGTTGGTTGTTAGGGAAGGGAGCTGTGCTGAAAAATAAATTTACTACATTATAAATTATTGTCAACTGACTCAGTATTTTTATCTGCAGATACAAAGCCTATGCTTTGTTTCGGTGGGGATACAGTTCCTATTAGAGCAGTTGCCTGGGCTCCTTTTGAAGGGTTAGTGATAATTGAACCTTCTCAGCCAAGACATGTGATTGATTGCATTGAATATGTGGGCTGTTATTGTGCAGCTTGAAGAATGAAATTTGGTGTGCCTATTGAAAGAAAATTTCTGTATATATGTATATGATTTTCACTCCTGGTTTCTGATAGGTACTGATTAGACAGGGAGTAAACAGGAACATAGAGAATATGAGTTCTGCACACTTGATTGATTGCCTGCGGTTATTAACCTCAACTGGGCAGTTACACACATACAAACTGTCACTCAAGAACAGAAACTGACATAGATAACCAATCCTCTAGGAATTAGAGAGCCTAGTCTCTCCCAAATACCCAATGCCTCTTCCCTTGCCTTTCAACCTATATACCTTATTCTAACTTCTTATAGTAGTTAGACAGCAGTTACTGCACACAACATTGAATAATAATTTATTTAAAATTTATTTAATAATAACATGAATAAACTTCCTACCAATTGTTAGACTTATTATTATTAATATGCTGCAATTACATTTTTAGGCAGTTATTTGGCAGCAGTTATTATATTGGACAGCAGTTATGTTTTAGGTAGTTATTGAATTATTGAATAAATAGGAAAATGATGGGAAAAGTTGGGAGGCAATTTATTTGGGATTGGATACATATTGGGAGAGACCAAGCTCTCTAATTCTTGGTGTGTCTATGTCATATTATTTCCTTACAATTCCCTATAGTTATTGTAATGTGTGTATGTCAAATACTTTGGTTGTGAATTAATTACTAGAATTATTATCAATAAAGTGTTCGTATTGAGCAATCTGCTTCTGTTGATACTAGTTTCTAATAGATACTGCAGCTAAAACCTAATCTAATTAAGTCCTCCAGTGATTTATGTAACTTATTTCTTTACTATCTGTATCTATGTGCTTTTGAAATCATTGTGGTAGTTGATTTATCCCTTTTTAGTATAACTATGCTGGGAGGATATCAATTCTAATTAACTGCCTTCATGCTTTTTTAATCGAACTCTTACTTCAAAAAGTAATAAAAATAGCATCATTTCAGTGAAAGCACGACTGCAAGTTATTTTTCATGTTGCAGACATGCACCCTTGTTTTTTATGAAGATTGCTTCAATAAACAAGGCATTGGTTTATTACACGGGCAAATATCTTACATGGAATATCTACATTTATATCCATTACCCATCCTCTTGCCTTTGAAATGTTTAATAGGATGCTATTTTGTTATACTATTTCAGTGATCCAGAGATTTCTAATATAATAGTAACCGCTGGACATGAAGGCCTTAAGTTTTGGGACCTACGGTGAGTTTTTCTTCTTTCTTTTTGGTTCATTCTGAGTTTAAATCTTTAATCTATATGTTGCATTCCATCTTAGTTTGAGTATAACTTATTAATTTTTATACTAACGCATGAATTTTGTTTCTGTCAGAATATAAGAGATTTTCTTATAATATCTTTATATATTTATATTAGAGTATGTTAGTGTTTTAAAAACTGGCTCAGACTGGCTGTTTGGACCGGTCTGATTGGGAACCGGTAGGGTACTGGGTCGAGCAGCCTAATTGACTGGCCATGCTCTGAAACCGGTATAAACTGGTTTGACTTGGCCAAACCCGGGGAAAACCACTGACTCGGCTTTTTTAGCAAACCGGACCGATTTGATGCTTAAAGGGACTTTTTTATAGATAATTTAAATAAAACTTGGTGTGTGGGAAGGTGTAGAACGCAGGACTTTATGGCTGCAAAAAAACAACTTGGCACCACACCACACCACATGCTCTGCATGTTATTATTATTATGCTTCTAATTATATATATTAAACATATTTTGATTTAAATAGGGTCACGTGAATTGAAACTATCACCTCTCAATTTAAACATATGTGCAGCTCAAATATTTTTTATGTCTTAAATTATGATGTTAAAAAAATCCTTAAATAAATATATAATATAATTTTTATTATAAAAGTTTATAAAACAATCCTTAATTACAACTACATATATATTTTTAGTACACTTTTTTGTATTTGTGCTGTAGATGGAAAGTTAAATATTTATGAACATTTATTTAATTATATATTGCTTTTATAGAGACAACTTGTATTTGTAAATAATGTCCATTTCATCAAAATATAACTAAATGTAAAGTGCTCTATGAATTTGCAAATTTTTTAGTTTAAATGATCTGTGAGATTTTATAAGTGTAAATTCTTTTTAGAAACTTTTTGGAGGTCGAGTCATCTGATTCAACCTAGCTCAGTACAAATACAACTTTTTTATAGAGACTGAGTCATATGATCGAGTCATCCAGTTCAATTCGGTTTAGTCATGCAGTTTCGACCAGTGGCTTCATTTCATACCTTTAAAAGTTGTAACCTTTTTTAGAAATGGGACAAAAATTCTCTTATAATAAGGACCGGAGGGTGTATAATGTAATGCGATAAGACATGACTCAGATCAGCAAACTAGTGAACTGGTCTCGTGAATAGTTTGCGCAGTAGCATGTGGAACCATTATATAACGGAACCAGTATGTAATGTGACTTATCTGTTTTTCTAAAAACGGGCCCAGCGACTCGAGTCAGGAAGTGTTGCTTTTCTGTACTAAATGTTCTTTATTGTATCTGTTTCTGAGTTTCTTCTATTTTCCCATTCACATTGTCCTGGGTTTCTGCTTTGTCCACTTTGGTTTAGAAAGAAAGTAGCAAATTAGCAATGCAGGCCAATCCTTATGGTTTAACATATTTGTTATCACGTTTTCATTATAAAGGAAAATAGTAGCTAACTCAAAGCTAATAATTAACTTAAAAATATTCAATATATAGTACTTGACTAATAGTTGACCTGGTTTCCCTTTCAAGTTGATAATTGCTTCTAGTTTTGTAACTCCTGGACTGTGTATTACATTTTCTTGAAGTACTAGAAACATACTACTTAAAGGCTATATACCCTTAAAAGAATGGCAATGGATGAATTAGAAGCGTGCTACATTATCTGCAATTTGTATTATGTATAGTTTAGAGTTAAATTATGGATGAATTAAATCATGTACATTTTGTTAAGTGTGTAAGCAACCTGTTCTGGAGAAATATTGACTGGAAAAGTAGTTGGGCAATGCAAAGTTGTGCACTGCAGAATGTGAGTCACTAAAAAACTACAGGTTAAAGCAGAACACCATACAAAGGAGTTCCGTATTTTGGAAACTCTAGTGGAATAGTGATTCGATTAGGTAAGACAATGGCTATGGCAGTGATTATACTGTGTTAAAAATTTGAAATTATAGATTAGATGGAAAAGGAAGGAAGAGAGAAAGAGCTCGTTAATAATCTTAATGTATGTTAATAGTGTTTGTTGTTCTACTAGTGAGAAAAGGTTTTGGTTGTTGTTAGATGTATGTCATAGTGCAATACTACTGTTAAAATTCAGTGTATGTTTTAATTATTCCTTCATTGTGCAACATCCTAGGCTAATTGTTATGAGTCCTAGTCAATACAATTTCCTAGGCATTGAATGTAATTATTGCAGCATCATTATAAATAAGGTGTGTGATCTCATTAGAGACACAAGAAACACATAAAACATATTTTACAACTACCATCATAGCAGGACTTATAATATGATAACCCTAATGTTGTGACAACATTTGGTTCTAATGTATGTTCTGTGTAACATTACTATTGCTGCTCAAAATAGCTTCTTGGTGAATTAATTAAAACTGATGGTGCTTATTTTGTCTGCTGTTGAATTTTTTTTCTTCAAATCATTTTTTTGTGGGCATTTGACCTGTGACCAGAATTGCTTTAAGTTGCTTAAGCATACATCCGTTGTTTTTAATATTGCATCCTCATGAATTTAATCTCAGTTCATTTGCATTCTTAGTGTAAGCATTGCGTAAATAAGTCAACTGGAGAGTGAACATTTCTTGGTATCATTTATATGTGCATGTCTCTATTAGATTTGCTGTCTCCCTGATTAGAACAGACGGCTATTAAGTAATATCTTGAGGATCTGTTAAACTTATTTGCAATGGTTTGCTTTATGATGGAAACTTATTTGTAGTAATCCATTTCGTCCTCTGAGGAACCTCCAGCCTTCGCAGAGAATCATATACAGTCTGGATTGGTTGTCAAAGCCAAGGTAACCCATGATTTAACTGGATCAAATGCTGTCTGAGCTCATCATTATAGTTAACTCAGCTATTTTGTTTATGCTTTGATTTTGTAGTTGTATTATTATGTCCTTTGAGGATGGAACAATGAAAACCGTTAGCTTGGTGAAGGCTGCAAGTGACCTCCCTGTCACTGGAACAATATACACTGGGAAAAAACAACCATGGTTGCATGGTACTACGTATTCATCCTATGCCATTTGGAGTGTTCACGTGTCCCGGGAAACAGGTACTTTTTTCGGTATGCATTACTTCATGGATAACGTGTTCTACATATTCATTTGTGATGGAATTAGGTTACTTTTAGGAAAAAACTGGGTATAGAAAAACTTGCATACTATTAAAAATGCCGTGTGAAGTAAAGAAACTGTTAGTTTTTCTCAGTAAACAATCTATCTAGTAACAATGTACATTAAGTTGTCTAAAATATCATAATGAGCTACAGCTACTTAAACAGAACATCACCGTTACTTAATACTAACTAAATGATTTGTTTTATTCTATTATGTTAGGCATGGTTGCATATTGCGGTGCAGATGGTTCTGCCGTCCGTTTTCAGGTAATAGTAATACTTTGTTGGAGATATACTTGCAATTCCCTGCACCTCTTCTCATGTTGTATTAGAACTTCATATGAACAAAAATAGTTAAGAGTTTAATCCTTGCATAACACTTTTTTAAAGTTGAATTTCTAACACAAGAAAGCCTTGTGCATAGTTATTATTTCAAGCCATTAAGGCTAGTACATGAAGGCAGTGTTTTAAAACCCGGACCGGTGATCGACCCGATCAAGGTACTGAGTCGTCGGTCGAACCAGTGGGTCGCTAGTTGAACCGCATGTCTGTTGACCCCGATCTATATTAAAAATTTTAAAAATATTCTTGACATAAATATTGTCATACATCAAAATATATCACAATTACAAGGATAAATCTTCAAGCTAGACAACCTTTATGAGATGTAGGTCACACATCAAAATATATCACATAAATATTGTCTGGTTTTTTCTAACTAGACAACCTGTATGATGACATGTAGGTTGAAAGGATCTACCACTGAAAAGATTATAAACTTTTTGACATGTATTAAGAAATACAAAATAAATTAGTGTGATCCTTTAAATGAAATTGAGACCTGATGGACATCCTTCATGTTCTCTTGAAACTGAGACCTGCATGTTTTACCTATTTTAAGGAACATGGATTTGAGAGTAGTCCACTTCTCAATTAATAATATGCCCATATATTCCTCAAATTTGTAGTTGTGACCAAATCCTTGTTTAATGCTTTTCGTACATGAATTTTCGCCACCACTACCTCCCCCAAAAAGAATTAGTTATGAGTTTGTTTTATGTACTCAGCTTACTACTAAAGCAGTGGAAACAGATCATTCACACAATCGACTCCCATTCTTTCTTTGTGGATCGGTATGTGAAGAGGAATCAACTATAATTGTCAACACTCCAGTATCAAACTCTCCTTTCCCATTGAAGAAGACGCATGAAAAAGGACCACAAGTTAACTCTTTCCGAGACTTATTATCCAAGGAAAATTTAAGCAGGAGTGTGATTAATCAAACGACAAAAGCTTCTAATAATGATTCTGAGATTTTAGGTCAGTCTTATTAATTATGATGCAATACTAATATGATTAGTTGTCAGAGATTTTCTGAAAAATATTTATCCAATCTTCAATTTTCTGCAGCCCTTTATGATGTTGATAATTTTGATTTGGAATCTGGATATGAGGAAGCATTGTCTTCTGCGGAGCAGCCGAAAAGACCAAAACTGAGCTGTAGCAGCAAGAAGAAACCACGTGAAAGCACATCTCTTGTTCGTAGAGATGGTGCGTTGACAAATAAACCCGGAGTTGATAAAGAAAAGCTGGATTCTGGGAATATAATACCTGAAGTCTTTCCTCACAAATTGGTTGCATTGCATAAAGTGAGATGGAACATGAACAAGGGTAGTGAGAAATGGTTGTGTTTTGGAGGAGCTAGTGGACTTGTACGTTGTCAAGAGATTGTTTTCTCTGATATTGATAAGAAAAGGGCCTTGAAGAGATAGCATTTTATCCACGTAAATTTTTATGGTCTTAAATTGCCTTAAATGTGAATATGCAAATTTGGATACACCAAGGAACAATTAGAGTCAATAATGACCAGTAAGTATGTAAAATTTCCATTAATTATACCCCTACTCTCTCTCGGTGTTTTAAAAATCAACTCAGACGGCCCGGTTGGACGGAAAACTTGTAGAGTAACCGGTTCGGGCGGCCTAATAGACCGGCAATATTCGGATGCTGGGATAGACTTGTGTGACTGCCAAACCCGTGAAAAACAGCAACTCGAAGGTTTTAGAAAACCAGAGATTTCTTTGAAGTAAGAATTTAGACGTTGAGCATCTTCAACGTCTAAATTCTTACTTCGGAGATTTCTCATATGATTTCAACAATCCCTATTAGAGATAGTTAAGTCCGCGCAATTGAAAATTGTAGCAACTTTCCTTGTTGGTATGCATTCTTCCTTAAATTGCTCAACAAGGCTTTTTACAGCATTGCTCATCTTTTTATGACACCTTATATAGGACACACTTTTAGGGCTAACCATGGTATGGATATGATCATTATTAAATGAACTAATAATCCAATTACCTCCTGTTGTATCTCCTGAGACCGAAAGTGAAACTGGACAACCACTTCGAGAAGTTGAACACTTTCTTTTAGTTTGATTTATGTCATCTTGAATTTCTTTGTTTCTAGAACTTTTCACTATATGATGGCCTTCATTACAACATACCAAGACAGCTCTCTTTGCTTTAGTTGAGCAAACATCTCCAAAACACAAATTTTTAGCAAATGAATGTGTAAAATGCTCCAACTGCAATATTTAAAATGCTCCAACTGCAATATTTAAAATGCTCCAACTGCAATATGTAAAATGCCCACAAAAGGTTCAATATTTAATTCCTCACTAACATTACGTGCACCAACTGCAATATTTTCATGTGATATTTCCATATCTTTGACTTGATGTTCTTGTAATGCACAATTGCCGGATATAGTATCATCTCATTATTTCATTATGAGATGAATCAAGAGCATTATCATCCATTATTGATTATTGCACCTGTTTTTTCTTTCAAAAAATATTATTTGAAATCGTTAAATAACATTAATATTATCTCTAGAAATTAGAAAAACCAAAGAAGCTATTATACAAATTTAATTTGCAAGAAATAAAATATATTATTATGACGTACAAGAGAAAAAATATTATTCATAAAAAATAGAAGAAAAAAGGCAAAAAAACAAAAAGAATAAGAAGACGTGCGTAGGAGACGTGCGTAGGAGATTCATAACATAGCACTCTTCTTCTTTAAAGTGAATAATTCACTTTAAAAAATAAAGTGAATAACATCAATCGTTTCACTCAATTGTCCATCTTAACTATTTGTGAGTTTTTAATTATTATCAATACAAAATATAAAAAAGTGTATATAATAATATTGAAGGATAGTATCGGAAAAAAAATAGTTAAAGTTATATTGAAAATTGTGAATGACATTCATTTTGAGACAATTATTTTGTTGTTGTTAAAGTAACACTCAATGTAAGATGGAGGAGAGTACTATGTATTTAGGCAAAAACTTTTTTTATGTATGTTTTAATGACAACAAATCTTATGAAATAAAATATTAAGTTTTATGAATGATGGTCTACTAATGATTGCTCTTGAATTTTGTTTAAGGAATATGAATTGCATAAATGAACAAATAAGAAATCATTCACTTCATCAAAGTGCATAAGTATCCACTCAATAATAAAATAATCTCAAAAGAAATGTATCATAATATCAATCATTCAAGAGAATGATTATTACATCTTCTAGATGGTGTATTCACGAAGAAGATGATCACATACATTTATAAACAATTAATGATCACACTATGCTATAAATCAGAAACAAGATCATTGGAAAAGGAAACAAAAATACAAAGACAAAATGGAGAACATTCTTGACAGAAGTCTGTAAAACGGAAAATGTACTCCACAGTTCTGAGATTTCAAAAATAAATGATCTCCTCTGTTGAAGAAGAAGTTCTCCCTGGATTTCAAAATCATTGTTTTTGTATTTCACAATCACGTGATATGTACTTTTCAAGTAATATAAAGGATTCATCTCAACAAAGAATCAATTCAAAATACAGAGTAGAAAAGTTATAGATTATGATGAATCAAGCAAGTTCAAGCAAAACTGATCATTCTCCAACTTGACTGTCAAGAAAGAAAAACATTCTTGACAACATTCTGATCATTCTGGACAACAGTCTGAAAAACGAAGATTGTTTTGGTTATTAAAACTAAAGTCTAGAAAAATGGAGAACGTTATCAGTTTCACAGTTTTAAATCCAAGAACGTTATGGTTTTGACATCATTAATCCAAGAACGTTCTGGTTTACAAAGAACAAAGTCTTCTTTAGTTTAAGATCGATTTGGACAATAAAAGTACACCAATCTTCATTGCAAGTCCCATCTATTTACTAGAAAGGAACATAATTATATACTCAAGATAATTTTGGACATATTCAAAGAGAAAATTATCAACAAAAGCAAAACAATGCATTAAGAATAAAAAACAAGATTAATCTCCAAAGTTGATGGCTTGCGATAAACAAGAACATTTCTGGTTTGTTGATAAACCAGTCTCGATTGTGAAGGTACCAAAAGTAGCTGCACAAAGATCATACCAAAAAGATCT
Source organism: Cicer arietinum (assembly GCF_000331145.2). Lineage (NCBI taxonomy): Eukaryota > Viridiplantae > Streptophyta > Magnoliopsida > Fabales > Fabaceae > Cicer > Cicer arietinum. Next base: position 525 of record NW_027339520.1, on the reverse strand, counting down.
ACTACAAAAGATTAACAAAGGCAAAAGCTAAGCATCAAGAACCAACAAGAAAAATCAATCTTCAGATTGATAAAAAAAACAAGTACAACCATGACAGACATGATAAGACACTACAACTACTGTCAGAAGTTCAAAATCCAGCAACTCATACTAACAGAACAAAGAACGTTATTGATATAAGACTGGAAAACCAAGAGCATTCTCAACATCTCCATTACAACAAGAATGCCTAAATCATCCTTTAATGAAAAGAAAGCTCATGCGATTTACAAGTGCATTTACAAGTGCCTAAATCATCCTCTCTAAAGATTGATAGGTGACTTGATTGAATCCTTTCTGGGTATAAAGGAATTGTTGAAACAGATCAAGGTTGATCCGAACAAACTGTGAGTTTTTCATTATTATTAATACAAAATATAAAAAAGTGTATATAATAATATTGAAGGATAGTATCGGAAAAAGATAGTTAAAGTTATATTGAAAATTGTGAATGACATTCATTTTGAGACAATTATTTTGTTGTTG
>NW_027339519.1:0-1128 GCF_000331145.2 Cicer arietinum | reverse complement strand
GGTAGAGGAAACCCCAATGGACGAGGAGTTAGTAGCGGAAATAGTAACAACATGAGTCAAGTCTCACGCAACAACAATGGTAATAATGGTTACCTAGCTACTCCTATCCGATGTAGCAGGTGTGGAAAGCAGGGTCACATGACATATGAATGTAGAGATGCTGGAATTACTTGTTTTAATTGTCAACAACAAGGCCACATTAGCACCACATGCCCTTACCCAAGGAAGACTCCACAGCCTGGAAACCAGAGTTCCCAAGCCAGCAGACCTAAATCCAATGGAAGAGTCTTTGCCCTCAGTGGTGCAGGAGCGTCTGGGAAAGACAACTTGATCCAAGGTACGTGTCTCATAAGTGATACTCCTTTATTTGTGCTATTCGATTGTGGTGCCACTCATTCTTTTGTTTCTCTTGATTGTGTTAGACGTTTAGGACTACATGTATCTCGTTTACAGTATGAGTTGATTGTGAATACCCCAACTAGTGATTCTGTTGATACCTCTAGTGTTTGTCTTGACATTTCTATCCATGTGTGTGGAAGGGACTTTCGAGTTGACTTAGTGTGTCTACCTTTGCGTCTGGTTGATGTGATTCTTGGTATGGATTGGTTATCTGCCAACCGTGTCTGCGTAGATTTTTTTAGTAAAACCATTGAATTCATGGAGTCCGAAGAGAGGGATAAGCCTAACAATATATCCACCAACCAAGTGAAGGCACTCTTGAAAGAAGATGCCCAGTTATACATGATCCTTGCCTCATTGGAATTTGAAGAAAAAGTGGTAATACGAGATGTTCCTATTGTGTGCGAATTCCCTGAAGTATTCCCTGAAGATGTCACTAGTTTACCACCAGAGCGTGAAATTGAGTTTAGCATTGACCTTGTACCAGGTACTGGACCCATATCCATGGCACCGTATAGGATGTCTCCCTTAGAATTGTCTGAACTTAAGAAACAATTGGAAGAGCTTTTAGATAAACAATTTATAAGGCCTAGTGTTTCACCAAGGGGTGCACCTGTGTTGTTGGTTAAGAAGAAGGATGGCTCTATGAGGTTATGCGTAGACTATCGTCGACTTAATAAAGTGACAATCAAGAATAAGCACCTGCTACCTAGGATAGATGACCTTATG
>NW_027339518.1:3640-3949 GCF_000331145.2 Cicer arietinum | reverse complement strand
ACAAACCCCTGTGCAGTCTCTCACGGACAAACCCCTGTGCAGTCTCTCACGGACAAACACAATCCACCTAGGAACGTAAGTCGTAAACGTACTACCTATCACGGGTCCGTACTGTTTACTGAGGTGCCACCTATCACGGGTCTGCACAACTTACCAAACGTAAATCGTAAACGTACTGCCTATCACGGGCCCGTACCGTTTACCAAGGTGCCACCTATCGCGGGTCAGCACGATTTACCAAAATACACATAAGAAAACAAGACATTAAGAGATTCCCCATTCTTAACGCCCAGTTAACTTAAACGATTT
>NW_027339518.1:0-3005 GCF_000331145.2 Cicer arietinum | reverse complement strand
AAATTCCTTTCCACACAACTACAGATAAGTCCCTAAATGCAAACTAAAAGTTTGGAAGGAGCCCTTACCTTAACGTTAGCTTTAACGTGCGTTTCCGGTTCCGCGAGTAAATCCGATAAAATCTCCGTTCGCAACGTCGCTTCCAAATTTAGTTCACTAGCACCGTAGCATGGTAGTGAGCAACTTTCCCTTCTATCTCTTCGCGGAATGAAGCTTAGATCTAGATGAAACGGAGGGGTTTGTGTTTGACGGTTTTGAAATCCCTAACATCGTTTTTCTTCGTTTTCGAATCAACGAGGGAGAGTGAAGTTAACAAATCCTTATCCTATCACTCACCAAGCTGTGGGTTTCTAATCTTGAAGAAAAAGGAAGCACAAAAATGAAGAAGAGGAAGAAGAAGAGAATGGGTTCGCAATGGAGGGGAACTTGTTTTTCTTCCTCTGTTTATGTTTTTTTTCTTTCTTTTCCTCCATTCTAACATATATATACATATGTTACTTTATATTAATTATATATTTATATATATATAACTGAGTTTCATTTGTAGCTTCATTTTGGATGACGCACTCATCTTTATTAAAAACTATCTTGTATCCTTTGTCACAAAGCTGGCTGATGCTTATGAGATTATGTTTTAGACCTTCAACATATAAGACATCTTCAATTGAGGGAGATGGTGCTGTACCAACTTTTCCAATGCCTAAAATTTTTCCTTTGTTGTTGTCTCCATATACTACATGTCCCTTTGACTCAAGTGTTAAAGCTGAAAATTTTGTTATATCACCCGTCATGTGTTTAGAGCAGCCACTATCCAAGTACCACATGTTTGAAGTCTTTTGTTTGCTTACCTACAAAATTGAAATCAAACTTTATTAGGTACCCAATGTGCTTTGGGTCCTTGATGGTTAGTACCTTTCTTTACCCATATGAAATGACCTTTTGGAACACTAATGTTTCTAATATGACATGTATTAGGTGTATGACCATGAAGACCACAATAAGAACAAGTAGGATTAAATCTACTATTAGTAGCATATGTATGAGATTTATTTTGAATAATTTTCTTATTATAAAGATCATCCTTTTTCATAACTATAATCTTTTCTTGATTAGATTGACTACTTGCTTTAACAAAAATAGTTTTGTTCAAATTTGGTTTATCAAATTTTGAGTATCCAAGACCACTTTTATCATTTGAGTATCTTTGCATGTTTAGAACATTTTCCAATCCTAATTGTCCCTTTTCGTATCGTTCAATTACTCTATTTAATTGAACAATTTCGAAAGAGAGGGATTCACATTTATTGCATGCAGAATTCTGTTTTAGTTTTTCAGAATTTTTCTCCATAATATCAACTTTTTCTTGTAAACTTGAGATTTGTTTCTTTTGTGTTGATACTAGTTTACATAGATTTTTACATTCAATGAGTAATTCTTTTATTGCGTTTTGAGCATCATTGTATTCTATAATTAATTCATTATTAGTCTTATTATAATGAGGAGAGTCTATATTACTAACCTCTTCATCATCTGATTGATGCGAGGCCATTAATGCAACATTGGCGCATTCTTCACTTTCTGTTTCTGAAGATGAACTTACTTCATTGTCTTCCCAAGCTATGTATGCTTTCTTGAAGTCTTTCTTTCTGTTGAAATTCTTCTTAGCAATATTTGGGCAGTCTGCTTTAATATGTCCTTGTTTTCCACATTCGAAGCAAGTGAAATTTTGATTTGATGTAGAATTATCTTTCTTCTTGAAGCTTTTCTTTTTGAATGTTCTATCGTTTTTAAGAAATTTACCAAATTTCTTAACAAGAAGGATAATATTTTCATCTTCATCTGAATCATTCTCTTTGCTTTGTTCTCTTGATTCAGTCTTTAAAGCAATATTTTGTTCTTCTTTTCTTGACTTTCATTTTGTTCTAGCCTTCCGAGTTCGATTTCATGCTCTTGAAGTTTTCCAAATAGTGCAGAAAGAGACATCTTGGATAGGCTTTTCTTTTCTGATATTGCTGTAACTTTTGGTTGCCATGCCCTTGTCAATGACCTTAGTACTTTTAGATTTAGTTCATCATTTGTGAAGATTTTTCCAAGTGCTGTCAAATGATTGGTTAAATGGGAGAACCTTTTCTGTAAATCTAGAATAGATTCTCCGGGCTGCATGCGAAATAACTCATATTCTTGTGAAAGTGTGTTAAGTTTGGATCTTTTTACCTCAATGGTGCCTTCATGAGTTACTTCCAACGTATCCCATATTGCTTTTGCTGTTTTACAGTGAGATATGCGGAAAAACTCATCCATTCCTAGTGCAGATTTGTAATATATTCTTAGCCTTTTTATCAAACAATACTTTCCTTTTGTCATCATCTGTCCATGAGCCTTTTATCTTAACTTCTTCTTTATTATTGAACTTTCAAGATTTAATAATAAGTACAATTGAATCTAGTTTATGTCAAGGACCAATTTGGTTTGAATGTCATCCAAATTTTTCATTATCTTTAAAAGACCCAAACATCTTAAAATCTCTTATGTTACAAATCAAAACTCATAATTACAAAATGTTAACAGGATCTATTCTTGTAGCAATTATTTATAGAGTTTGTAAGTATAGAAGTACGCCTAAGAGGGGGGGGTGAATTAGGTGTTAGTAAATTTTCTTGTTTTTAGTGATATGGTAATCAGATTTTCTGAGTTTAAGAACAAGGCTTAATAACAAGTGCAGTAAGTAAATGAACACGATAAGATTTATCCTGGTTCCCCTTATAACCAAGGGTACGTCCAGTCCTCTTGCACACCACAAGAGATTAATCAACTACTTGTCAGAAAATGTACAATTCCCACCCTGGGATTCTTGCTACAAAACTTCTAACAATTCTTTCTAAGATAGCACACCACTATCTTACTTGTACAAATGATACAATAAGGTTTGAATAAATTTAAGATGTGGTATATTGATAAACAACTCAATAGTAATTCAAGTACTTGAGAACTTTTTAGAATGATAT
>NW_027339517.1:0-4530 GCF_000331145.2 Cicer arietinum | reverse complement strand
CCGTAATTGGACAACAATAAGTCTAGGGAGGACGAAAATGACCTGAATGATCATCCAATGCTACAAACACACCTATTGGATGCACAATATTGGACAAGAATATGCCTAGGGAGGACGAAAATTACCTAAATGTTAATCCAATGACATAAATGAAATTATAGGATGCATAAGATTGGTTAGAAACCCTAATTGGACTAGAATAAGCCTAGGGATGACGAAAATGACCTAAATGTTCATTCAATGACACAAACACACCTATTGGATGCACAAGATTGGTTAAAAACCCTACTTTGACAATAATAAGCCTAGGGAGGACGAAAATGTCCTAATTATTAATCCAATGACACAAATGAACTTATTGCACGCACAAGATTGATTAAAAACCCTAATTGGGCAAGAATAAGTCTAGGGAGGACAAAAATGACTTAAATGTTCATCCAATGACACAAATGAACTTATTGGAAGCACAAAATTGGTTAAAAACCCTAATTGAACTAGAATAAACCTAGGGATAACGAAAATGACCTAATTGTTAAACAATTGACACAAATGAACTAATTGGATGCACAAGATTGGTTAAAAACCTTAATGGGACAAGAATAAGCCAAGGGTGGACGAAAATGACATAAATGATCAACCAATGACACAAACACATCTATTGGATGCACAAGATTTGTTAAAAACCCTAATTGGACTAGAATAAGCCTAGGGAGGAAGAAAATGCCCTAAATGTTAATCCAATGACACCAGTGAACTTATCGGATGCCCAAAATTGGTTAAAAAACCGAATTGGACAAGAATAAGCCTAGGGAGGAGAAAAATGACTTAAATGTTCATCCAATGACACAAACGCACCTATTGGATACACAAGATTGGTTAAAAACCCTAATTGGACTAGAATCGGCCTAGGGAGGACGAAAATGAACTAAATGTTAATCCAATGACACAAATAAACTTATTGCATGCACAAGATTGGTTAAAAACCCAAATTGGACAAGAATAAGTCTAGAGCGGACGAAAATGACCTAAATATTTATCCAATGACACAAACACACCTATTGGATGCACAAGATTGGTTAAAAACCCTAATTGAACTAGAATAAAGCTAGGGAGGACGAAAATGAACTAAATTTTCATCCAATGACACAAACACACCTATTGGTTGCACAAGATTTGTTAAAAACCCTAATTGGACTAGAATAAACCTAAGGAGGACGAAAATGACCTAAATGTTAATCCAATGACACAAATGGAATAATTGGAAGCACAAGATTGGTTAAAATACCTAATTGGACTAGAATAAGCCTAGGGAGGACGAAAATTACCCAAATGTTCATCCAATGACACAAACACATCTATTGGATGCACAAGATTGGTTAAAAATTCTAATTGAACTAGAATAAGCCTAGAGAGGACGAAAATGACCTAAATGTTAGGCCAATGACACAAATGAACTTATTGCATGCACAAGATTGGTTAAAAACCAAAATTGGACAAGAATAAGTCTAGGGAGGACGAAAATGACCTAAATGTTCATCCCATGACACAAATACACCTATTGGATGCACAAGATTGGTTAAAAACCCTAATTGGACTAGAATAAGCCTAGGGAGGACAAAAATGACCTAACTGTTATTCCAATGATACAAATGAACTTATTCATGCACAAGATTGGTTAAAAACCCAAATTGGACAAGAATAAGTCTAGGGAGGACGAAAATGACCTAAATGTTCATCCAATGACACAAACACACCTATTGGATGCACAAGATTGGTTAAAAACCCTAATTGGACAAGTATAAGCCTAGGGAGGACGAAAATGACCTAAATGTTCATCCAATGACACAAACACACCTATTGGATGCACAAGATTGGTTAAAAACCTTAATTGAACTAGAATAAACCTAGGGAAAAAGAAAATGACCTAAATGTTAATCCAATGACACAAATAAACTTATTGAATGCACAAGATTGGTTAAAAACCCTAATTGGACAAGTATAAGCCTAGGGAGGACGAAAATGACCTAAATGTTAATCCAATAACACAAATGAACTTACTGCTTGCATAAGATTGGTTAAAAACCAAAATTGGACAAGAATAAGTCTAGGGAGGACGAAAATGACCTAAATATTCATCCAATGACACAAACTCACCTATTAGATGCACAAGATTGGTTAAAAACCCTAATTGGACTAGAATAAACCTAACGAGGACGGAAATGACCCAAATGTTCATCCAATGATACAAACACGTCTATTGGATGTACAAGATTGGTAAAAAACCCTTATTGAACTAAAATAAACCTAGGGAGGACGATAATGACCTAAATGATAATCCAATGACACAAATGAACTTATTGGATTCCCAAAATTGGTTAAAAACCCTAATTGACCTAGAATAAATTTAGGGATGACGAAAATGACATAAATGTTAATCCAATGACACAAATGAACTTATTGGATGCACAAGATTGGTTAAAAACCCTAATTGGACAAGAATAAGCCAAGGGTGGACGAAAATGACCTAAATGTTCATCCAAGGACACAAATACACCTATTGGATGCACTAGACTGGTTAAAAACCCTAATTGGACTAGAATAAGCCAAGGGAGGACGAAAATGACCTAACTGTTAATCGAATGACACAAATGAACTTATTGCATGCACAAGATTGGTTAAAAACCCAAATTGGACAAGAATAAGTCTAGGGAGGACGAAAATGACCTAAATGTTCATCCCATGACACAAACACACCTATTGGATGCACAAGATAGGTTAAAAACCCTAATTGGACTAGAATAAAACTAGGGAGGACGAAAATGACCCAAATGTTCATCCAATGACACAAACACTGCTATTGGCGGCACAAGATTGGATAAAAACCCTTAATTAACTAAAATAAACGTAGGGAGGACGAAAATTACCTAAATGTTAATCCAATGACACAAATGAACTTATTGAATGCCCAAAATTGGTTAAAAACCCTAATTGAACTTGAATATACCTAAGGAGGACGAAAATGACCTAGAGGTTAATCCAATGACAGAAATGAACTTATCGGATGCACAACATTGGTTTAAAACCCAAATTGGACAAGAATAAGTATAGGGAGGACGAAAATGACCTAAATGTTCATCCAATGACACAAACACAACTATTGGATGCACAAGATTGGTTAAAAACCCTAATTGGACTAGAATAAACCTTGGGAGGACTAAAATGACCTAAATGTTCATCCAATGGAACAAATACACCTATTGGATGCACAAGACTGGTTAAAAACCCTAATTGGACTAGAATAAGCCAATGGAGGACGAAAATGACCTAACTGTTAATCGAATGACACAAATGAAGTTATTGCATGCACAAGATTGGTTAAAAACCCAAATTGGACAAGAATAAGTCTAGGGAGGACGAAAATGACCTAAATGTTCATCCCATGACACAAACACACCTATTGGATGCACAAGATTGGTTAAAAACCCTAATTGGACTAGAATAAAACTAGGGAGGACGAAAATGACCCAAATGTTCATCCAATGACACAAACACTGCTATTGGAGGCACAAGATTGGATAAAAACCCTTAATTAACTAAAATAAACCTAGGGAGGACGAAAATGACCTAAATGTTAATCCAATGACACAAATGAACTTATTGAATGCCCAAAATTGGTTAAAAACCCTAATTGAACTTGAATATACCTAAGGAGGACGAAAATGACCTAGAGGTTAATCCAATGACAGAAATGAACTTATCGGATGCACAACATTGGTTTAAAACCCAAATTGGACAAGAATAAGTATAGGGAGGACGAAAATGACCTAAATGTTCATCCAATGACACAAACACAACTATTGGATGCACAAGATTGGTTAAAAACCCTAATTGGACTAGAATAAACCTTGGGAGGACGAAAATGACCTAAATGTTCATCCAATGACACAAACACTCCTATTGGATGCACAAGATTGGTTAAAAACCCTAAGTCGACTAGAATAAACCTAGGGAGGACGAAAATGACCTAAATCTTACTCCAATGACATAAATGAACTTATTGGATGCATAAGAATGGTTAAAAACCCTAATTGGATTGGAATAAGCCTAGGGAGGACGAAAATGACCTAAATGTTAATCCCATGACACAAATGAACTTATTGCATCCACAAGATTGGTTAAAAACCAAAATTGGACAAGAATAAGTCTAGGGAGGACGAAAATGACCTAAATGTTCATCCAATGACACAAACACTTTTATTGGATGCACAAGATTGGTCCAAAACCCTAATAGAACAAAAATAAACCTAGGGATTACGAAAATGACCTAAATGCTAATCCATTGACACAAATAAACTTATTGGATGCCCAAAATTGGTTAAAAACCCTAATTGAACTAGTATAAACCTAAGGAGGACGAAAATGACCTAAATGTTAATCCATTGACACAAATGAAATTATTGGATGCAGCAGATTGGTTAAAAACCCTAATTGGACTAGAATAAACCTAAGGAGGACGAAAATGACACAAAT
>NW_027339516.1:0-2361 GCF_000331145.2 Cicer arietinum | reverse complement strand
TTTTTTCTGCCTTTTTGACTTAACTGACAAAGGGGGAGAAAAATTATAACTTGTTAGTTGCATTGTCTTTACAATCTGATGTTCTGATGATTTTTGCTCTGATACTTAATAATAATTAATAATGTAGTTTATAATACTCTTATGCTTGTTGTTTTGAAATGCTCAAGTTACAAATGTATGAGTTGTCAATTATGCCAAAAAAGGGGAGATTGTTGGATTTTAATCCTTTGATTCCTAATTTTGACATAATTAACAAATCAACAATGTTCATACACTACATGATAAATCTAATATTTGAATTGAGCAAGATTTCAGGAACAACAATCAAATCCTACACACTTGGAACATGTTGCTTGGAACACAAGAAATCAACAAAAGTTGATTTTTGACTGAAGCAAATCGATTGGGAAATCGATTTCATAACAAGGGTGTAAGGAAACACAACTGTTTGTGTTGGTATAATCGATTGGGCAATCGACTGACTAAATTAGAAATGAAAATTGCACAAGTCAGTAGCACCCCAGTTTTGAGGGTAATCGATTATACATTTCACAAAGTAAACCTGATTGAAATAAATCGATTGGGAAATCGATTGGACAAGTCACAGTGATACCCCAGTTTTAAGGGTAATCGATTGGCAAATCGATTGCTTAAATATCACTTGCAAAATAACCTTTCCTGTGACATACAAATCGATTGGACAATCTATGTTGTAAAATTTCAATCAAGTTAAGTTTGGTTGCAATCGATTGGGACATCGATTGAACTAAACCTCAGGTAAGAACGTTTTCAGACAAATACATACAAATCGATTGGCACATCGATTAACATCAAAATAGCTGAGTCACTGACTTAAACACAATCGATTGGCAAATCGATTGGCTTATATAGTTTCAAGATTCAAGAAAAACAAGACACACGATAATCGATTGGCAAATCGATTGGCTTATATAGTTTCAAGATTCAAGAAAAACAAGACACACGATAATCGATTGGCAAATCGATTGGCTTATATAGTTTCAAGATTCAAGAAAAACAAGACACACGATAATCGATTGGCAAATCGATTGGCTTATATAGTTTCAAGATTCAAGAAAAACAAGACACACGATAATCGATTGGCAAATCGATTAGACTGGTTTTATCACTTTAAGAAATCGATTGGTGAATCGATTGATTAATATGTTTTTCAGAAACTATATAAACTGTCTTCAATCATTCTTTCAAAATAATCTGAAATACACTTTGAATATTTTTGATATACAAAAGAATTATCAATAACACTTGGTTAATACTCTGAGATTACTTTTTCAGATCATAGCAAAAGAGATTATCAACAATCAATGAGATAGCTGGAAAAGTGATCTTGAAAGACAAGGGTTCTCATGAACAATCTTTGAATATCCAGAATTGTGAGAAGCCACATTGACCAAGATTGAAGACTACTTTTTGTTCTTCCTTTATTCTTTTTGTAATAATTCTTTGAAACAAAAACGAAAGCGAGAAAAGCCAGCTAGAAACTGGTGGCTACTTTCTTGGGTGAGAGTGCTCAACAAGAAAGAGTCGTACTTTGATTCTGTGTTAGATTGCTGAGTATCTACAAGGATCAGAGGGTGATCAATAGGAAAGAGATCATTAAGATAGATAGGTTTCGGGGAGGAAACTGGACAATCTGTAATTGATTCTGTCTATTGGAGAAGAAAATCTGAAATCCGTTTGGATTGTCAGGACTGGATGTAGGTTGTCAAGTTGACAACTGAACCAGTATAAATTCTTGGTGCAATCTTCTCTAACCCTTAACTCCTTTAATTTTCTATCTTGCTATATCTGTATATGTGATTAAAATTAGATGCATGTTAAACATATTCTATGATAAGTAATATTGTTTAATGTGATAATTTTGACTTGCATGCATCTTGGTTAATTTCATATCAATCTAATAAAACTTGCTAATCTTGTATGCCACAATTTTAATTACGAGGTCGTACCAACCAACATCCTAGACTTATTCTTGTACAACTAGGGTTTTTAACCAATCTTGTGCATCCAATAGCTATGTTTGTGTCATTGGATGAACATTTAGGTCATTTTCGTTTTGCCTATGTTTATTCAAGTCCAATTAGGGTTTTTAACCAATCTTGTGCATCCAATAGGTGTGTTTGTGTCATTGGATGAACATTTAGGTCATTTTCGTCATCCCTAGGTTTATTCTAGTCCAATTAGGGTTTTTAACGAATCATGTGCAACCAATAGGTGTCTTTGTGTCATAGGATGAACATTTAGGTCATTTTCGTCTTCCCTAGGTTTGTTCTAGTCCCATTAGGGTTTTTAACCAATCTTGTGCATCCAATAGGTGTGTGT
>NW_027339515.1:23190-25927 GCF_000331145.2 Cicer arietinum | reverse complement strand
ACGATAGCTAGTTTTGAAAATACAGATTTCAAATATCAGGCATATGGACATTTCGGGCGATTTTCGTACCACCCGACTAAAATGGACCGATATCCGTATTTTTTAACAAGATGATGGCTAGTGTTTGAAATATGATGCGGAAGAGTCTCCCAGTCCTCGATTTCATCTGGACTTTTTGGGCGAGTTTCGTACCCCTCGACAAAAATGGACAAAATCTGTATTTTTGGACCAGACGATGGCTTGTGTTTGAAATCTAACACGGAACCCGAAACACAGTTAAATATTTAGGAGAAGAATGATGTGAGGGTCTTCTGGTCCTCGATTTCATCTGGACTTTTTGGGCGAGTTTCGTACCCCTCGACAAAAATGGACAAAATCTGTATTTTTGGACCAGACGATGGCTTGTGTTTGAAATCTAACACGGAACCCGAAACACAGTTAAATATTTAGGAGAAGAATGATGTGAGGGTCTTCTGGTCCTCGATTTCATCTGGACTTTTTAGGCGATTTTCGTACCATCCGACTAAAATAGACCGAAACCCGTATTTTCGAACAAGACGATTGCTAGTGTTTTAAATCTGACGTGGAACCTGAAACACAATTACAAATTTATAAGAAGAATGCTATAAGGGTCTCCCGATCCTCGATTTAATCTCGAATTTTCGGGCGATTTTCATATTACCCGACAAAAATATAGCGATATCTGTATTATTGGACAAGAGGAGGGCTAGTGTTTGAAATATGATGCGGAACCCGAAACACAGTTATAAATTTAGAAGAAGAATGCTATAAGGGTCTCCCGATCCTCGATTTAATCTCGAATTTTCGGGCGATTTTCATATTACCCGACAAAAATATAGCGATATCTGTATTATTGGACAAGAGGAGGGCTAGTGTTTGAAATATGACGTGGAACCCGATACACAAATATAAATTTTGGAGAGGAATGTCATAAGGGTCTCTTGGTCCTCGATTTCATTTGGTCTTTTTGGGTGATTTTCGTACCACCCGACTCAAATGGACCGAAATCTGTATTTTCGAACAAGATGATGGCAAGTGTTTGAAATCTGAAGTGGAACCCAACATACAATTATAAATTAAGAAGTTGAATGCTATCAGGGTCTCTCGGCTATCGATTTCATCTGGAATTTTTGGACGATTTTCGTACTCCTCAACAATAATGGACTAGTATCTGAAATTGGACGTGGAACCTGAAACACTATTATATACATCGGAGAAGAATGCTATAAGGGTCTCACGATCCTCAATTTCTTTTGGACTTTCCAGGCGATTTTCGTACAACTCGACAAAATTGAACCGAAATTCGTATTTTCGAACAAGAAAATGGCTATTGTTTGAAATTGCACGTAAAACTCGAAACACAGTTATAAATTTAGGTGAAAAATGATATAAGAGTCTCCTGGTCCTCGATTTCATCTGGACTTTTCGGGCGATTTACATACCACTTAACAAAAATGGATCGAAATCTATGTTTTCGGACCAGACGAGGGCTAGTGTTTGAAATCGGGTGCGGAATCCGAAACACAGTTATAAATTTAGGAGAAGAATGCTATAAGGGTCTCCCTGTCCTCGATTTCATCTGGACTTTTCGGGCGATTTACATACCACTTAACAAAAATGGATCGAAATCTATGTTTTCGGACCAGACGAGGGCTAGTGTTTGAAATCGGGTGCGGAATCCGAAACACAGTTATAAATTTAGGAGAATAATGCTATAAGGGTCTCCCTGTCCTCGATTTCATCTGGACTTTTCGGACGATTTTTGTACCACCTGACTAAAATGGACCGAAATCAGTATTTTCGAACAAGACGATGGCTACTGTTTGAACTCTGATGCAGAACCGTAAACACAGTTATAAATTTTGGAGAAGAATGCTATAAGGGTCTCCCTGTCCTCGATTTCATCTGGACTTTTCGGACGATTTTTGTACCACCTGACTAAAATGGACCGAAATCAGTATTTTCGAACAAGACGATGGCTAGTGTTTGAACTATGATGCAGAACCCTAAACACAGTTATAAATTTTGGAGAAGAATGCTATAAGGGTCTCTTAGTCTTCGATTTCATCTAGACTTTTTGAGTGGTTTTCGTACCATCCGACAAAAATGGACCGAAATCTGTATTTTTCTACAAGACAATGGCTAGTGTTTGAAATCGGGTGCGGAATCCGAAACACAGTTATAAATTTAGGAGAAGAATGCTATAAGGGTCTCTTAGTCTTCGATTTCATCTAGACTTTTTGAGTGGTTTTCGTACCATCCGACAAAAATGGACCGAAATCTGTATTTTTCTACAAGACAATGGCTAGTGTTTGAAATCGGGTGCGGAATCCGAAACACAGTTATAAATTTAGGAGAAGAATGCTATAAGGGTCTCTTAGTCTTCGATTTCATCTAGACTTTTTGAGTGGTTTTCGTACCATCCAACAAAAATGGACCGAAATCTGTATTTTTCTACAAGAGAATGGCTAGTGTTTGAAATCTTACGCGGAACCCGAAATAGAATTATAAATTTAGGAGAAGAATGCCATCTGCTCTTTTCGGGATATTTTCATAGCACTTGACAAAAATAAACTGAAAATCGTATTTTCGGACCATACGATGGCTAGTGTTTGAAATCTGGATCCAAACACGAAACACATTTATAAATTTTGGAGAAGAATGATATAAGGGTCTCCTAGTCCTCGAATTCATTTGGACTTTTCGGTAATTTTCT
>NW_027339515.1:19883-21397 GCF_000331145.2 Cicer arietinum | reverse complement strand
AATGAAGATAATAATAAGATATAATAAAATAGAATTATCAAATAAATTAATAATTACATATTTATTTGACAACTCTGTTTTATTATACGTTATTATTATCTTTGTTTTGTAGTTTTACTAAATAACGAAAATAATAATAACATATAACAAAATTGAGTTGCAAAATTAATATTTAATTATCATTTTATTTGACAACTCTATTTTATTATATGTTATTATTATCTTTGTTATTTAGTAAAACTATAAAACGAATATAATAATAACATTTAATAAAATAGAGTTCTCAAATAATGTTATAATTAAAAACCATTATTCTCCTAAATTTATAATTGTGTTTCGGGTCATATTATGAACATTAGCTACCATTTGGTCTAAAAATACGAATTTCATTCCATTTTCGTCGGGTGGTACAAAAATTGCCTGAAAAGCCTAGATGAAATCGGGGATTTTCGTGCCACTCGATTTCAGTCCATTTTTGTCGGGTGGTCAAAAATCTCCTGAAAAATCCAGATGAAATCGAGGACTAAGAGACTCTTATAGCATTCTTCTCTAAAATTTATATCTATGTTTCAGGTTCTGCGCCAGATTTCAAACACTAGTCATCGTCTGGTCCGTAAATACGATTTTTGGTCTATTTTTGTCCGGTGGTAGAAAAATCGCGCAAAAAGACCAGATGAAATCGAGGACCAGGATACCCTTATAGAATTCTTCTCCTAAATTTATAATTATGTTTCGGGTTCCGCATCAAATTTCAAACACTACCCATCGTCTTGTAAGAAAACACGAATTTCGGTCCATTTTTGCGGATGGTACAAAAATCGCCCGAAAAGTCTTGATGAAATCGAGGACCAGGAGACCCTTATAGCATTCTTCTCCTAAATTTATAACTCTATTTCGGGTTTTTCGTCAGATTTCAAACACTAACCATCGTTTGGTCTGAAACTACGGACTTTGGTCCAGATGAAATCGAGGACCGTGAGACCCTTATAGCATTATTCTCCAAAATGTATAACTGTATTTTGGGTTTCGAGCCAGATTTCAAACACTAGCCATCGTCTGGTTTGAAAATACTGATTTTGGTCCTTTTTTTCGATGGGTACGAAAATCGCCTGAAAAGTCCAGATGAAATCGGGGACCAAATCAACCTTATACATTTCTTCTTCTAAATTTATAACTATGTTTCAGGTTCCGCGTCATATTTCAAACACTAGCCATTGTCTTGTTCAAAAATACAGATTTTGGTTAATTGAAGTCGGGTGGTACGAAAATCGCCCGAAAAGTCCATATGAAATCAAGGACCGGAAGACCATTATAGCATTCTTCTCTAAAATTTATAACCGTGTTTCGAGTTTGCGCCAGATTTCAAGCATTATCCATCGTTTGGTCTGAAAACATGATTTTTGGTCCTAAAAATGACCATATGATATTGAGGACCAAGAGACCCTTATAGAATTCTTCTCCAAAATTTATAATTGTGTTTTGTGTTCCGCATCAGAATTCAAACACTAGCCATC
>NW_027339515.1:18413-19293 GCF_000331145.2 Cicer arietinum | reverse complement strand
GTCCATTTTAGTCGGGTGGTACGAAAATCTCTCGAAAAGTCCCGATGAAATCGAGGACCGAGAGACCTTTATAGCATTCTTCCCTAAAATTTATAACTATGTTTTTGGTTCCGCGCCACATTTCAAAGACTAGCCATCGTTTGGTCCGAAAATACAAATGTTGGTCCATTTTTGTCGAGGGGTACGAAAGTCGCTGGAAAAGTCCAAATGAAATCAACGACCAGGAGACCATTATAACATTCTTCCCCAGAATTTATAACTTTGTTTCAGGTTCTGTGCAAGATTTCAAACACTAGCCATTGTCTAGTTCGAAAATAGAGATGTTGGTCCATTATCATCAATGGGTACGAAAGTTGCCCGAAAATTGCAAATGAAATCGAGGACCGGGAAACCACTATAGAATTCTTGTTCTAAATATATAATTGTGTTTCGGGTTCCGCGTTAGATTTGAAACACTAGCCATCTTCTTGTTCGAAAATACGGATTTCGGCCCATTTTAGTCGAGGGATACGAAAATCGCCTGAAAAGTCCAGATGAAATCGAGGACCGGGAGACCATTATAGCATTCTTCACCAAAATTTATAACTGTGTTTCGGGTTCTGCTCTAGATTTCAAACACTAGCCATCATTGTGTCCGAAAATACGATTTTTGGTCTATGTTTGTCGGGTGGTACAAAAATCGCCCGAAAAATCTAGATGAAATCGAGGACCAAGAACCCTTATAGCATTCTTCTCCTAAATTTATAACTCTGTTTCGGGTTCTTCGTCAGATTTCAATCACTTACCATCGTTTGGTTTGAAACTACGGACTTTGGTCCATTTTTGTTTGATGGTACAAAAATCGCCCGAAAAGTACAAATGTAATAGAGGACCCAGAATC
>NW_027339515.1:17440-17702 GCF_000331145.2 Cicer arietinum | reverse complement strand
CTGTTTTTCGGGCTCCGCGCAAGATTTTAAACACTAGCCATCATCTGGTCCAAAAATACGAATTTTGAGTCATTTTTGTTGGTTGGTACGAAAATTGCCCAAAAAGTCCAAATGAAATGGAGGACCAGGAGACCCTTATAGCGTTCTTCTTCTAAATTTATAACTGTGTTTCAGGTTTCGTGTCAGATTTCAAACACTAGCCATAGTCTTGTTCGAAAATACGAATTTAGGTACATTTTAGTTAGGTGTTATGAAAATCGCC
>NW_027339515.1:16270-17396 GCF_000331145.2 Cicer arietinum | reverse complement strand
CATTCTTCTCCAAAATTTATAACTGTGTTTTGGGTTCCGTGCCAAATTTCAAACACTGACTATCGTTTTGTTCGAAAATACGAATTTTGATACATTTTAGTCGGTTGGTACGAAAATCGACCAAAAAGCCCAAATGAAATCAAGGACTTGGAGACCCTTATATCATTCTTCTCCAAAATTTATAACTGTGTTTCGGGTTCCGCGTCAAAATTCAGACACTAGCCATCGCCTGGTCTTAAAATACAGATTTCGGTCCATTTTAGTCGGGTGGTACAAGAATCGCCCGAAAAGGGTAGATCAAATTGAGGACCCGAACACCCTTATAGCATTCTTCTCCAAGCTTTATAAATGTGTTTCAGGTTTTGCGCTAGATTTCAAACACTAGCCATCGTCTAGTCCAAAAATACGAATTTCAGTCCATTTTTGTCGGGTGATACGAAAATTCTGGAAAAGACAAGATGAAATCGAGGACCAAGAGACCCTTATAGCATTCTTCTCTTAAATTTATAACTGAGTTTCGGGTTTTACCTCAGATTTCAAACACTAGCAATTGTCTTGTTTGAAAATACGGACTTCGATCCATTTTTGTCGGGTGGTACGAAAATATAGATTTCAAACACTTGCGCTTGTTTGGTCCGAAAATATAGATTTTGGTCATTATTTGTCGAGGGGTAAGAAAATTGCCTGAAAAGTCTAGATGAAATCGAGGACCAAGAGACCCTTATAGTATTCTTCTCCTAAATTTATAATTGTGTTCCGAATTCCGTGTCGGATTTCAAACATTAGCCACTGTTTTGTTCAAAAACACATGTTTTGGTCCATTTTAGTCGGGTGGTACGAAAATCACCCGAAAACACCAAAAGAAATTGAGGACCTGGAGACCCTTATATAATTCTTCTCCTAAATATATGGATCTGTTTCGAATTCCAGGTCACATTTCAAACACTAGCCATCGTCTGGTCCGAAAATATAGATTTTGGTCCATTTTTGTGGAGGGGTACGATAATCGCCCGAAAAGTCCAGATGAAATTGAGGACTGAGAGACCCTTATAGCATTCTTCTTCTAAATTTATAACTGTATTTCGGGTTCCATGTCAAATTTCAAACACTAGCCATCGTCTGGTCC
>NW_027339515.1:10401-16123 GCF_000331145.2 Cicer arietinum | reverse complement strand
TGAAATGTCCAAATGAAATCGAGCACTGAGAAACCCTTAAAGCATTTTGCTCCTAAATTTTTAATATTGTTCTGAGTTCCGTGTCGGATTTCAAAAACTAGCCATTGTTTTGTTCAAAAATACGAATTTCAGTCCATTTTAGTCCGGTGGTACGAAAATCAACCAAAAATACCAGATGAAATCAAGGACCAGAAGACCCTTATAACATTCTTGCCCTAAATATATAACAGTGTTTCGGATTCCGAGTCAGATTTCAAACACTAGCCATCTTTTGGAACCAAAAATATAGATTTTGGTCCATTTTTGTCGAGGGGTACGAAAATCGCCCGAAAATTGCAGATCAAATCGAGGACCGAGAGACCCTTATAACATTCTTCTTCTAAATTTAAAATTGTGTTTCAGGTTCCTCGTCAGATCTCAAACACTAACAATCGTCTTGTTCGAAATACATATTTTGGTGCGTTTTAGTCGGGTGGTAGGAAAATCGCCAGAAAAGTCCAGATGAAATCGCCAAAATTTATAATTGTGTTTCGGGTTCCAAGTCAGATTTCAAACACTAGCCATAGTCTTTTTCGAAAATACAAATTTCGGTCCATTTTAGTTAGATCATATGAAAATTGCCCGAAAAGTCCCAACGAAATTGAAGATCGTGAGACCCTTGTAGCAATTTTCACCAAAATTTATAACTGGGTTGCGCACCTGATTTCAAACCCTTATAGCATTCTTCTCCAAAATTTATAGCTTTGTTTCAGGTTCCGCAGCAAATTTCAAACACTAGCTATCGTCTGGTCCGAAAATACAGATTTTGGTCCTTTTTTGTCGAGGGGTACGAAAATTGCCCAAAAAGTCCAGATAAAATCGAGGAGAAGAAGATTCTTATAGCATTATTCTCCTAAATTTATAACTGAGTTTCGGGTTCTGCGTGAGATTTCAAAGACTAGCCATCATCAGGTTTGAAAATACGAATTTCGGTCCATATTTACTGTTTTGGACTTTTCATACGATTTTTATACCACTAGACTAAAATGGATTGAAATCCGTATTTTCGGACCAAACGATGACTAGTGTTTGAAATTTTACATGGAACCTGAAATACAATAATAAATTTAGAAGAAGAATGCTATGAAGGTCTCTTGGTCGGCGATTTCATCTGGAAATTTCGGGCGATTTTCGTACCCCTCGACAAAAATGGACCAAAATCTATAATTTCAAACCAGACGATGGCTAGTGTTTGAAATCTGACCCAGAATTTGAAACCCTGTTATATATTTAGGAGAACAATGCTATAAGGGTCTCCCAGATCTCGATTCATTTGGTATTTTTGGGTGATTTTCGTACCACTCGACTAAAATGGAACCAAATTTGTATTTTGGAACAAAACAATTGCTAGTGTTTGAAATCTGATACGGAACTCGGAACAAGGTTATAAATTTAGGAGAAGAATGCTATAAGGGTTTCTCAGTCCTTGATTTCATATGGACTTTTCTGGCGATTTTCTTACCGCTCGTCAAAAAAGGACCGAAATCTGTATTTTCGGACTAAACGATGGCAAGTGTTTGAAATCTAGGGCGAAACTTAAAAACCATTAATAAGTTTTGGAGAAGAATGTTATAAGGGTCTCCCTGTCCTCGATTTCATGTGGGATTTTTAGTCGATTTTCATACCACTCGACAAAAATGGTGCGCAATTCATATTTTCGAATGAAATAATTGCTAATGTTTGAAATCTGAGGCGAAACCCGAAACTCGGTTCTAAATTTAGGAGAAGAATGCTATAAGGGTCTCTTGGTCCTCGATTTCATCTGGTCTTTTCGGGCGATTTTCGTACCATCCGACAAAAATGGACCGAAATTCGTATTTTCGGACCAAACGATGGCTAGTGTTTGAAATCTGGCGCCAAACCCGAAACATAGTTATAAAATTTGGAGAAGAATGCTATAAGGGTCTCTCAATCTTCGATTTAATTTGGACTTTTCAGGAGATTTTTGCACCCCTCGACAAAAATGGACTAAAATCTGTATTTTCGGACCTGGTTTTTGAAATCTACCTCGTATCTCAAAACACAATTATATATTTTGGAGAAGAATGCTACAAGGGTATCCCGGTCCTCGATTTCATCTGGTCTTTTCGGGCGATTTTCGTACCATCCGACAAAAATGGACCGAAATTCGTATTTTCGGACCAAACGATGGCTAGTGTTTGAAATCTGACGTTGAACCCAAAACATAGTTATAAATTTTGGAGAAGAATGATATAAGGGTCTGTCGGTCATAGATTTCATCTGGACTTTTAGGAAGATTTTCGTACCACCCGACTAAAATGGATCGAAATCCGTATTTTCGAACAAGACGATTGTTAGTGATTGAAATCTGACGCGGAATCTGAAACACAGTTATAAATTTAAAAGAAAAATGCTATAAGGGTCTTTCGGTCCTCAATTACATCTGGTCTTTTCAGGCGATTTGCGTACTCCTCGACAGAAATAGACTGAAAGCTGTATCTTCGGACCAGACGATGGCTAGTGTTTGATATTTGACGCAGAACCCGAAACATTTATATATATTTAGGAGAAGAATGCTTTAAGGTTCTCCAGGTCCTCGATTTCATCTAGACTTTTCGGACGATTTTTGTACCCTTTGACAAAAATGGACCAAAAACTATATTTTCGAACCTGTTGATGCCTAGTGTTTGAAATCTGACTCGGAACCCGAAACACTATTATACATTTAGGAGAAGAATGTTATAAGGGTCTCCTGGTCCTCGATTCCATCTGGTCTTTCCGGGTGATTTTCATACCACTTAACTATAATGGACCAAAATTCGTATTTTCGAACAAGACTATGGCTTGTGCTTGAAATCTGACGCGGAACCTGAAACACAGTTATAAATTTAGAAGATGAATATTATAAGGGTCCCCCGGTCCTCGATTTCATCTGGACTTTTTGGGCGATTTCGTACCACCCAACAAATATGGACCGAAATTCGTACTTTTCGGACCAAAAGATGGCTAGTGTTTAAAATCGGGCACGGAGCCCGAGAAACAGTTATAAATTTTGGAGAAGAATGCTATAGGGGTCTCCTAGTCCTCAATTTCATCTGGTCTTTTCAGGCGAATTTCGCACCACACGACTTAAATGGATCGAAATTCGTATTTTCAAACAAAACGATGGTTAGTGTTTGAAATGAGTCGCGGAACCGGAAACACAATTACAAATTTTGGAGAAGAATGTTATAACGGTCACCCGATCCTCGATTTCATCTGGACTTTTAGGACGATTTTTGTACCACCTTACTAAAACGAACCAAAATCATTATTTTCGAACAAAATGAGGGTTAGTGTTTGAAATCTAACACGGAACCCAGAACATAGTTATAAATTTTGGAGAAGAATTCTATAAGGGTCTCTCGTTCCTGGATTTGATCTGGACTTTTCGATAGATTTTCATACCACTTGACAAAAATGGACCAAAATCAGTATTTCCGAACCAGACGAGGGCTAGTGTTTGAAATTTGACGCGGAACCTGAAACACAGTTATAAATTTTGGAGAAGAATGCTATAAGGGTTTCTCGGTTCTCGATTACATCTGGAATTTTTAGGCGATATTCATTCCAATTAGACTAAAATGGATTGAAATTCGTATTTTCGGACCTGACGATGGCTGATGTTTGAAATTCGTCGATTTCATTTGGACTTTTCAGGCGTTTTTCGTACCCCTCGACAAAAATGGACCAAAATCTATATTTTCGGACTAAACGATGGCTAGTGTTTGAAATCTAACTCGGAATTCGAAACTCTATTATATATTTATGGTGACTTTCTTACCACCCGACTAAAATAGACTGAAATTCCTATTTTTGAACAAAACAATAGCTAGTGTTTGAAATCCGACACAGAACTGGGAACATAGTTATAAATTTAGGAGAAGAATGCTATAAGGGTCTCTCGGTCCTCGTTTTCATCTGGACTTTTCAAGCGATTTTCTTACCTCTCAACAAAAAATGGACTGAAATTCGTATTTTCGAAAAAGATGATTCCTAGTGTTTGAAATTTGACGCAGAACCCAAAACACATAATAAATTTAGAACAAGAATTCTATAATGGTCTCCCGGTCCTCGATTTCATTTGAACTTTTCAAGCGACTTTCGTACCCATTGACGATAATGGACCAACATCTGTATTTTCGGACTAGACGATGGCTAGTGTTTGAAATCTTGCGCGGAACCCGAAACAATGTTTATTATGCGTTGTTATTATCTTCGTTTTGTAGTTGTACTAAATAACAAAAATAATAATAACATATAACAAAATTGAGTTGTAATGTTGTCAAATAAAGTAATAATTACATATTTATTTTACAACTCAATTTTGTTATATGTTATTATTATTTTTAAATCCATATTTATGAACCAGATGATGGCTAGTGTTTGAAATCTAATCCGAAACTCGAAACCCGAAACACAATTTTAAATTTAGGAGAAGAATGCTATAAGGGTCTCACAGTCCTTGATATCATCTGGGCTTTTCGGGCGAACATCGTACCACCTGACAAAAATGGACCAAAATTCTTATTTTTGTACAAGATGATGGCTAGGGTTTGAAAATCGTACCAAACAACATAAATGGACCGAAAACAGTATTTTTGGACCAAACAATGGCTAGTGTTTGAAATCTGACACAGATTCTGAAACACAGTCTTAAATGTAGCAGAAGAATTCTATAAGAATCTTATGAACCTTGACTTCATTTGGACTTCTTGAAGGATTATCGTACTACTCGACAAAAACGGATAGAAATTTTTAATTTTTGACCAGACCATGGCTAGTGTTTGAAATCTAACGGGGAACCGTAAACACAGTTATTAATTTTAGAGTAGAATTCTAAAAGAGAATTTAGGTCCTCGAGCTCATTTGCACTTCTCGGGCGATTTTTGTACTTCACAACAAAAATGGACTAAAATTCGTATTTTTGGTTCAATCGACGCTAGTGTTTGAAATATGATGCCGAGCCCGACACAAAGTTACAAATTTAGGAGAAAAATGCTATAAGGGTCTGGTCCTCAATTTCATTTGGACTTTTCGGTTGATTTTCGTACCACCTGACAAAAAATGGACTAAAAATTGTATTTTCTTACCAAACGATGGCTAGTGTTTGAAATCAAACCCAAAACACAATTATAAATTTAGGTGAAGCATGCTAAAAGTCTCTCCTGCTCCTCATTTTCATCTGGATTTTTTGGGCGATTTTCGTACCTCCGGACAAAAACGGACTAAAATCCGTAACATATAATAAAATAAAGTTGTCAAATAAATATGTAATTAGTACTTTATTTGACAACTCTAATTTAATTTATGTTATTATTATCTTCATTTTATAGTTTTACTTTATAAAAAATACATAATAATAACATATAAAAAAAATAGAGATGTCAAATAAATAAATAATTACATCTTTATTTTATTAGGGTTTAGTGTGTTAGGGTGTTTAGGGTTTAAGAAATCACGTTTAGGGATTAAGGTTTATAGTTTAAGGTTCAGGATTTTGGGTTTAGTGTTTAGGTTTTAGGGTTTAAGGTTTAGGATTTAAGGTTTAAGGTTTTGTATTTGAGGTTCAAGTAATAGTATATAGGGTTATCTTCATTGCAAAATACTACTACAAAACGATCATAATAATAACATATAATGAAATATAGTTGTCAAATAAAGATGTAATTATTACTTTATT
>NW_027339515.1:0-1520 GCF_000331145.2 Cicer arietinum | reverse complement strand
TAGGGTTTAGTGTGTTAGGGTGTTTAGGGTTTAAGAAATCACGTTTAGGGATTAAGGTTTATAGTTTAAGGTTTAGGATTTTGGGTTTAGTGTATAGGTTTTAGGGTTTAAGGTTTAGGATTTAAGGTTTAAGGTTTTGTATTTGAGGTTCAAGTAATAGTATATAGGGTTATCTTCATTGCAAAATACTACTACAAAACAATCATAATAATAACATATAATGAAATATAGTTGTCAAATAAAGATGTAATTATTACTTTATTTGAAATTAATATTTTATTATATGTTATTCTAATCTTCTTTATTAAATGTTATTATTTGAAATTAATTATAACTTTATTATTTGAAATTAATTATTACTTTATTTGAAATTAATATTTTATTATATGTTATTCTAATCTTCTTTATTAAATGTTATTATTTGAAATTAATTATAAGTTTATTATTTGAAATTAATTATTACTTTATTTGAAATTAATATTTTATTTCAGGCGATTTTCGTACCACCCTACGAAATTGGACCGAAATAAGGTGGTATTAAAATCCCCGATATCATCTAGACTACATAACGAAGATAATAATAATGTATAATAAAATAGAATTGTCAAATAAATATGTAATTATTAATTTATTTGATAATTCTATTTTGTTATATGTTATTATTATCTTCATTTTGAGTTTTGACTGCATAACGAAGATAGCAATATCATTTAATAAAATAGGGTTGTCAAATAAATATGTAATTATTACTTTATTTGACAACTATAATTTATTATATGTTATTATTATCTCTGTTTTATAAGTTTAATTCTTAACAAAGATAATAAAAACATATAATAAAATAGAGTTGTCAAATAAAGTAATAATTACATATTTATTTTACACCACAATTTTTTTATAAGTTATTATTATTTTCATTATTTAGTATAACTAAAAAACGAAGATAATAATAACATATAATAAAATAGAGTTGTCATATAAATATGTAATTACATATTTATTTGACAACTCTATTTTGTTATATATTGTTATGATCTTTGTTTTATAGTGTTTGTTCGCAACGAAGATGATAATAACATATAATCAAATAGAGTTGTCAAATAAATATGTAATTATCTGTTTTATATGTAATATGTAATTATCGTTTTATAGTTCTATATCATAACTAATATAATAATAACATAAAATAAAATAGAGTTGTGAAACAAATAAGTTATAACGAAGTAAATAATAACATATTACAAAAAAGAGTTGTCAAATAAAGTAATAATTACATTTTTATTTGACAACTCTATTTTATTTAATTTTATTATTAACTTCGTTTTAAGGTATTATTTCATAAGAAAGATAATAATAACATATAACAAAATCAAGTTGTAAATTAAATAGAAAACGAAGATAATAATAACATAAAACCAAATAATGTTGTTAAATAAATATCTAAGTATTACATTATATGACAACTCTATTTTATTTAATTTTATTATTAACTTCGTTTTAAGGTATTATTTCATAAGAAA
>NW_027339514.1:6802-7000 GCF_000331145.2 Cicer arietinum | reverse complement strand
GAGGATGGGATGATGTTGGATAAGAGAGGGAAACTTACTTGAGGATGAGACAATTTTCGAGATTGTGTGAAGGGAGGGAGCTTGACCTTCAATGATAATGGTGTTTGTGAAAGAGAGGAAGTTGACTTACTTGTAGTGTTTAAAAGCCCAGAATTGCCAGGATTTCTGTGAAATGCGCTTCAAGCGCCCCAGGCGCGC
>NW_027339514.1:0-1748 GCF_000331145.2 Cicer arietinum | reverse complement strand
CAAATTGATCTCGAATCGGTCTGATGTCCTCATTCTCCTCAACCTTCTCCAATCGAGATAGGTGGTCAGCCACAGTGTTCTCTGACCCCCTTTTTATCCCGGATCTCAAGGTCAAATTCTTGTAGTAATAGAATCCATCTAAGCAACCGTGGTTTTGATTCCTGCTTAGTAAACAAATACCTCAAGGCAGCATGATCAGTGTAAACAATAACTTTCGATCCTAATAAATAAGACCGAAATTTATCAAAAGCATAGACTACAGCTAATAATTCTTTTTCAGTTGTAGCATAATTGTGTTGTGCCTGATTTAAAACATGACTAGCATAGTAGATCACATGCAACATCTTGTCTTTTCTTTGTCCCAGAACTGCCCCAATAGCACTGTCACTTGCATCACACATGATTTCAAAAGGTAGTGACCAGTCAGGTGCAGTGATGATGGGGGCAGTTATCAGCTGGTTTTTCAAATTGTTAAAAGCATGCAAACAATCCTCATTGAATTTGAAAGGTGTGTCTTTCGCAAGTAAGTTTGTAAGTGGTTTTGCAATTTTTGAAAAATCTTTTATAAACCTTCTATAAAATCCAGCATGGCCTAAAAAGCTTCTAATGCCTTTCTCGTTGGTAGGAGGGGGAAGTTTTTCAATTACTTCAACTTTGGCCTTGTCTACCTCGATCCCCTTGTGGGAGATTCGGTGGCCTAAAACAATTCCCTCTCTTACCATAAAATGACATTTCTCCCAATTTAGGACCAAGTTAGATTTTTCACACCTTTCTAATACAAGAGATAGATTAATCAAACAGTTATCAAAGGATTAGCCAAATACAGAAAAGTCGTCCATGAATACCTCGATATGTTTCTCAATCATATATCAGAAAATATGGACATCATGCACCTTTGAAATGTGGCTGGCACATTACACAATCTAAATGGCATTCTTCGATAAGTAAATACCCCATACGGACATGTAAATGCAGTTTTCTCTTGATCCCCGGGTGCTACAGCTATCTGATTGTACCCTGAATAGCCGTCTAGGAAGCAGTAATACTCATGTCCGGCTAACCGCTCAAGCATTTGATCAATGAAAGGGAGCGGGAAATGATCCTTCCTCGTGGCACTGTTCAATCTCCTGTAATCAATACACACTCTCCAGCCTGTAACCGTCTGAGCAGGAATTAACTCGTTCTTTTCATTTGTGATGACAGTCGTTCCGCCCTTTTTTGGTACCACTTGGACGGGACTCACCCAAGAGCTATCTGAAATTGGGTATATGAGTCCGGCTTCTAGTAACTTTACCACCTCTTTCCTGATTACTTCTTTCAGGATTCAAATATGATTCCGGCTTCTAGTAGCTTTACCACCTCTTTCCTGATTACTTCTTTCATTACCGGATTCAATCTCCTTTGGGGTTGTACTACCGGTTTGTGATTGTCTTCCATGAGGATTTTGTGCATACAAAAAGTCGGACTTATTCCCTTCAAGTCATCAATGGACCAACCGATAGCACCCTTGTGCTTCCGCAGAATTCTCAACAACTTTTCTTCTTGTAACTCGCTTAAGCTTGCACTGATTATGGCTGGATTTTTTTCTTCTTCACCCAGGAATACATATTTCAAATGAAGAGGCAGCTGCTTGAGTTCAATCAGTGGTGTCTTTTTCTCAGCGGATTTGTCTTCATTCCCTTTCAAGTCTTCCCACCTAGTAGGAAAACGGGAGGAGTAGGATGGTGATGCTTCTAACATGGCCCACA
>NW_027339513.1:10604-10994 GCF_000331145.2 Cicer arietinum | reverse complement strand
CTCCCAAAATATTAATAACTTGGCTAAAAAGCCCCTGAGTCAATACCAAAATCCACTAAAATACATAAAGTATAATTTAAAATTATGGGTCTTACATTACTACCCCCCTAAAATTAGTTTCGTCCTCGAAACTATGCGTCAATAAATAACTCTGGGTGTTGTTCTCTCATCTTGCTCTCCAATTCCCAAGTCGCATCTCCAGTAATTGGGTTCCAAATTACCTTGACCGATGAAACATCCTTGGTCCTCAATTGCTTGATCTTCCGGTCATCAATTCTCACAGGTGGTACTTCGAACGACATGTTATCCTTTAGCTAGATTGTGTCGGGTTCGATCACATGAGATGGATCTGTGAGATATTTCCTCAACTGTGACACATGAAACACGTCA
>NW_027339513.1:0-604 GCF_000331145.2 Cicer arietinum | reverse complement strand
AGGAAATCTTGGTGAGTAAGTCATTACTATCATACTTGTTGGCTAGCTAGGAAAATTCAAGGGGTATATTGTGGCAGTAGCTACGTACTCTATACTTTTGTTTTTGCTTTAAAATAATGTTATATTTAATTCTCTAGTTTATATGTTGGTTTGATTCAAAAAAAAAGTTGGTTTGATGAATAAATGTGACTTCTAAAGAGAGAGAAAACAAAATAAGATAAAAATTTGTTAGATATTTTTTAAAAGGTTTAAACATGTTTTAAGTCTATAAAATATTTACCTATTAAACTTAGTCTCTATAAAATAACATATAATTTTTAGTCCATAGTCCATACAATAACAAGTGAATTAGGGTGAGTTTTATATCAAAATTAGATTATCTTTGACGAAAAAATCTATAAAAAGAAAAGAGAAATTAAATTGAGTCTTGTCTAAAAAACAATAATAAAAATTACAAATACAAATTTCTCTAATCAATTAGACTAACTCTTTACTACGGTTCTCCACCAATATTTGAAGTAGAAATATATGTTTAGTTAAGTTTCTAACATCATCACGTGATATTTTTTATTTTTCTACGGTTCTATATTCGTATTAGCATTCT
>NW_027339512.1:10926-12000 GCF_000331145.2 Cicer arietinum | reverse complement strand
TGTTCTTGTGACAGCCAAAGTTTCTTCTTGTTCCTGTCACGCATGATTCTTATACCAAGAATCTGCTTAGCAGCTCCCATGTCTTTCATGGCAAATGACTCGCCCAATTGCTTCTTCAACCTGTCAATCATGGAAATATTTTTCCCAACAATAAGCATGTCATCAACATACAATAACAGGATAATGAAATCATCATCAGCAAACTTTTTAACAAAGACACAATGATCAGAAGCAGTCTTCTTGTAGCCTTGCTCACACATAACTGACTTAAACTTCTTGTACAACTAACGTGGGGCCTGCTTCAAACCATATAAATTCTTTCTGAGCCTACACACATAGTCTTCCTTGCCTTTAACAAGAAAACCATCAGGTTGCTTCATGTAAATCTCTTCCTCCAAATCACCATGAAGGAAAGCAGTTTTTACATCCATTTGCTCTACCTCCAAATCAAGAGTAGCAGCCAAACTCAACACAGTTCTAATGGATGACATCTTCACCACAGGAGAAAAAATCTCATTGAAATCAACACCCTTTCTCTGTCTGAAACCTTTCACAACCAATCTGGCTTTATATCTTGGAGATGTAGTTCTTGCTTCACTCTGAAGATCCACCTGTTTTCCAAAGCCTTCTTTCCCTTAGGTAGTTTCACCAAATCAAAAGTGTGATTATCATGCAAAGACTTCATTTCATCTTGCATAGCATCCAACCACTTCTTCTTTTCGTCACTCTCCATGGCTTCATCATAACATTCAGGTTCGCCTCCATCAGTCAAGGTAACATAGTCATCAGAAGGATACCTGGTGGATGGTTTCCTCTGCCTAGTAGACCTCCAAACTTGAGCTTGAGGTGGTTCAGGAGCATCACCAAGATCCTCATCTTGTGACATCTCATGTTCTTCTTCAGCATCATCATTAGGAACATCAAAATCATCTCCAAGCTGCTAATCACCAACATCACCATGTTGCTCATCATTCTGAACATTATTTTCAGCAGTATCCAGATAATGTATAAGCATCCGAACTGGATCAACATCAGACAAACCATTATCAATCTCAGGTGTAGTCTTCTCCATCT
>NW_027339512.1:0-926 GCF_000331145.2 Cicer arietinum | reverse complement strand
AAAAACATCAAAGTCAATATAAAATCTTATAACATCCTTCCTAGCTGATAGGCTTTACTCACCTAAGCTTTCAATAGTCTTTTATTTCTTGTTGCAATTTACTAATAACTTTCTTTATTTTCAGATATTTGATAATCCTTACCACTTGTTGTTGCACTAACAAGATCCTTAATCACATTCTTCTATTACTTGGTATTAATGCTATATACCATATATACACATCAGTTACTCGTCAAAAATATATACTTTTTTTCCTCCACTATGAACCCAATATTATTTCAATAATGAACTTCTGATATGAAGAATAAATTTTGTATATATAAGAAAACACTAATGTTTGTGCTCACTTATTTACAAGTATGTCATTAATATCTTTTATTGTTTTCATTTATTAGTTTTAAAAACAATAAAAGTGAGAATAGTTTTAGTCTTTTAAAAAACCGTTTTTACAAAACAGATCAAAACATTTTTTTCATTAGTTGATTTTTAAAAACAAAAATAGTTTTGAAAACTATTACGAGAGTTTAGCCTTGCTGTTTCTTTTGCCTTTTATTTAAGTTTAGTTATTTGTTGCTATTATTGTTTATTTTTTTTATTTAAAAAACAAAACAGAATCCATTTGATTTATTTACACTTGTTTCATTGCATGTTTGTATTTACACATTTTTTCTTGCGTGCATAGCTTGAAAATGGAAGGGACATCTTTTGTATATCTTTTGCTTCTCCTTGTTAACATTTCTTCACTATTGCTACAATGTCACGGAACATCCAAAGATGACCTAAAGGCAAATAATATTCTTCATCTCTCTTTATCAAATGTCATGGTTCATATTTTACTTCTGTTCTTATTTATGATAAATGTTTGTTTTAAATGTAGACTTACATTGTCTACACCGGCAAGACTATGGACGATGAAGTTTCATCAT
>NW_027339511.1:12573-15000 GCF_000331145.2 Cicer arietinum | reverse complement strand
TTGATATGGTATCCAAAACATGAAAAAGAACATCAATGGCCAAAATGTTGTACTAATAAATTTCTAAATCAATGAAGTGACATTAGAAATCCAATAATAATATGGAACTGACTATATCTGTCTAATAAGGACATGCTCAACTGACCAATTTTAAATTACAGTATATACTATTATTAAATGCAAATGGATCAAAAGTAACATGTTTTATGTCACCTTATCACACATGTTAGTTAGCTGCATGGACCATCTCTATGATTTTCTTTGTTTCTTGTGCTTTAAGCTCTCAACCTTAGGACTATAAATCATTGACCACTGTTTTGGAGACAATACAAGTGAAGTTAATGTTCTTCATTAATTAGTATCTGATATATTCTCATAGCTGTTAATTAGCTCTATATACTTATATGAAAATGAGAAATCAGAGTTACTTCAAAGTTTTGATTCTTTGTTTCTTGGTAGCATCAACTCATGCTCAATTGCAGCTAGGATTTTATGCTAAGAGTTGTCCAAAAGCTGAGAAAATCATACTAAACTTTGTTCATGAGCATATTCACAATGCTCCATCACTTGCTGCTGCATTAATAAGAATGCACTTTCATGATTGTTTTGTCAGGGTAATTGCAATTCAACCTTATTTATTTATTTCCTCTATGAAATATATGCACAAATAGTAACTAAAAAGTTGATACATTTCCAGTTACTATTTTTGTTTATATTTAATTTCAGATAGAGTATATTTTTACTTTTATTTTGGTTAATGAGTATATTATAATTTCAAAGTTTATGAGCTAAGATAACATAAAGCATTTTAATTCAGGGATGTGATGGATCAATCCTTTTGAACTCAACAACAAATCAAGCTGAAAAAAATGCACCTCCAAATCTTACAGTTAGAGGCTTTGACTTCATTGATAGAATAAAGAGTCTTGTTGAAGCTGAATGTCCTGGTGTTGTCTCTTGTGCTGATATAATAGCATTATCTGCAAGAGACTCTATTGTAGTCACAGTAAGTACTCAAATTATACACTTAAAAATAGTTTAAGTGATTGAAGTCACAAACTTGAAGGAGTTTGAAAAAGACAACAGTTAATGATTCATATGCTGGTTTGTGGTTTCAGGGTGGTCCCTTTTGGAAAGTACCAACAGGTAGAAGGGATGGTGTGGTATCTAAGTTGCAGGAAGCAACTCAAAACATACCTGCTCCATTTTTCAACTTCACTTCCCTCCAAACTTCCTTTGCAAATCAAGGACTTGATTTAAAAGATTTAGTCCTCCTCTCTGGTAATTAATTACATTCCACATTTTCCTTACAATTATGCATTGTTGCTTGCACGCCAAGAAACTTTGAATTTCTAGTAGTGAATTTTATCATTTTAATTACCAAAATCTCAAAAACTATTTCAGGTGCTCACACAATTGGTATCTCACTATGTACATCATTCTCAAACCGTCTGTACAATTTTACTGGAAAGGGTGATCAAGATCCATCACTTGATAGTGAATATGCAAAAAATCTCAAAACCTTAAAGTGCAAGAACATCAATGACAATACTACAATAGTTGAAATGGACCCCGGAAGTAGAAACACATTTGATCTTAGTTACTATAATCAAGTTGTTAAGAGAAGGGGTTTGTTTCAATCTGATTCTGCTTTGTTGACTAATTCAGTTACAAAGTCTCTAGTGACTCAACTTCTTCATGGGTCAATTGAAATTTTTTATGATGAATTTGCCAAATCAATGGAGAAAATGGGACAAATTAAAGTTAAGATAGGGTCAGAAGGAGAAATTAGGAAGCATTGTGCACTTGTAAATAGTTAAGAATATTGTTTTGTTGTCATTTATATTTTTGGGTCTTGTTATTTATTTATTTATGTTGTGTCTTCATAACATAGGCCCCAATGGTTTATGGTATGAATGTTCTAATCTATGTGTGTTGTAATAATTGTTATAACAAGTGGGTTCAATCAATTGTTAATTTTATTTCTTGGTTTGATAGTACATTATGTGCTTAATTGTTGAAATAAAAGTAGAATTGGTAGAGAATTTATAGTGTTACCCACAGCAGAGTCAATGATATGTGTAGCAGGTTGGTTGGTAAAATAATTATTTTTCTTGTTCAAATGAGAAGTTTTTTTAAAAAGTTTTGAGAAATAGTGTTAATTTAACATGTTAAAAGACAAAATTTAAAATGTTGATTTTTACTAATATAAGCAAACACAAAAGAAATATACTTTACATATGAATCTCTAAGTTATTTTATTTAAAAATTATTTTTATAAGTTTAATCTTCTAAGAACATTTTATTTATAAAAAAAAACACGTAAAAAAGAAAGGATGTCTCGTGTAGCATTTGTGAGATTGTTATTTTAAAGTAGATCATGGACATCTTCATTGAAGTCTAAAAAAAAATTCCCACTTTCCTCAT
>NW_027339511.1:2271-2573 GCF_000331145.2 Cicer arietinum | reverse complement strand
AAATTTTGGTGGCGACTCCATTGAATTCGAGGAAAACTCGAAATTTTAGGCCGCGACAATCATTCACTTATTTTTATTTGATCCTATCGTTTTTATAAGAAGAAACATAGTAGATAATTTATTTTCATAAAGAGAAAAATGTGAAATGCATGGTGGCATAGTTATATTATAGGCTTAATTGCACTTTTGGTCCCCTTATTATAGGTGAAAATTGAAAGTAGTCCTCCCCATTTTGTTTCTCCCCAGTTTTAGTCCCCCAAACAGAATTTGAGTCCAAATCATGATGAGTTGTCATTTTTTTT
>NW_027339511.1:0-2112 GCF_000331145.2 Cicer arietinum | reverse complement strand
AAGAAAAAACACCTAAAATAAAAAATCCTAAACAAATCAAAATCAAAAGGATTCACTCATGAACCCTAAAATCATGAATCCTTTGTTCAATCGTTTTCATCACTGATTCGTTTTCATCACTGATTTTTCATCACTGATTCGTTTGTGTGCGTTGGATCGTTCGCGTTCGCACTGGATCGTTCGCGTTCGTGTGCGTTTTCAATCGTTGTGTTCGCGTTCGTGTTCGTTTTCTGGATCATTTTCATCACTGACTCGTTGAAACCACTGACTCGTTTTCATCACTGAGTCGCTTTCTGGATCGTTTGTTCATCTGTCGTTTTCATCAGTGATAAAATGGCGAGTGGAGGTCATTTCGAGTTCTCTCCATCTTCAGATAGGAAAGAAGATACAAAGTTTTGTGCTAGGTATGTTATTTTAGGGTTTTCGCTTTGTTTTATTATTAACATTATTACACTCTGTATTTGAACTTTGATTTTAGGGCCAAAAGTTTTTCTCTACACTGTTAACAGAACTCAATGCCTTTATGCGTTTTTAATAATGTGGTCCATGTGTTTTTAATAATATGGCCCATGCCTTTATGACTGATTTATTCAATGGTTTGTTTTGTGTAGGCCAACTTCAGTCCACAGAGTTAGGTTAAGAATTAACCATGGGGGTAGTTTTGTAAACCACCTAGTGAAGATGTACGTTTGTGCCCAAGTGGATGAGATGAATTGGTCTTGGGATGTAGACTTAATGTCTCACATGCAAATTACTAAAATGGTCAAAAGTTTAGGATATATGAGTTTTAAACGTTTGTGGTACCAGCATCTGAAGTACTCATTTACACGTGGACTTAGACCTCTCAACAATGACGAGGATGTATTAAAGTTTGCTGAAGATGTCAAAGGGTTCAACGTAATTGACGTCTTTGTGGAGCATTGTATAGATAATCCTGAAACTGAACCAGATCAACCAGATTCTGAACCACTTCAACCAGATCAACCTGAATCTGAAGCTGTTCAACTTGAATCTGAAGCTGTTCAACCTGAATCTGAAGCAGTTCAAACTGAAGAAGATAAATCAGAATCTGAACCAGTTCAAACTGAACCAGATCAACCA
This sequence comes from Cicer arietinum, assembly GCF_000331145.2. NCBI lineage: Eukaryota > Viridiplantae > Streptophyta > Magnoliopsida > Fabales > Fabaceae > Cicer > Cicer arietinum. The sequence continues at coordinate 1,011 of NW_027339511.1, read as the reverse complement.
CAATCTGAACCTGTTGAACCTGAATCTGAAGCAGTCCATGGTAAAGATTATCTGAGTGAAGAAGATGAAGATTATGTTGCTAACTCAGATGATGACGATGATGATATGGGTGAGTTATATGACGATGAGGATTGGGACTGGATTTCTGAAATACCAACTGAGATCTTTGTTAATATTGGTGATGAAAATTCATTTGAAAGATATGAAAACCCTAGAGGAAACCCAGGGCCTAGTTTTGCAACTGATTTTGAAGAAAATGATGTGAATTATGATGATTTGGATACTCCACCAGGAAGTGAAGTCGATGAAGAGAATGTTAGGAAATTTCCTAAATTTAACCAACCTGAAAATGGTGATGAAGTAAGGTTTGAGATGGGCCTAAAGTTCAATACAAAAAAGCAGGTTAAGAATGCTGTTAAAGATTTTGCAATGGAGAGTAAGAAAAACTTGTATTTCAAAAAGAATGATGGAAAGAGAATCATTGTTAGGTGTGAGCCAGAATGTCCATTTTACATGAGGATCAGTAAGAGGACTTCAAATGAATATTGGCAATTAGTGAGTTTCAGAGAGGATCATACATGTAATAGGAGGGCAAAAAATAAACAAGCTAAGACTGAATGGCTTGCCAAGAAATTCGTTCCTATGTTGAGACATACACCTGAAATGAAACCCAATGGATTGATTGTTGAGGCGCTTGATAAATGGGGTGTGAAGTTGTCTAAATACCAAGCATATAGAGCCAAAGTAAGAGCCATAGAAATGATTCAAGGTGCTCAAAGGGAGCAATATGCACATTTGAGAGAATATGCTAATGAACTTAGGAGATCAAATCCAAACTCTACGGTTATTATTAAGTGTGGTATGTCTGACATTGGACCAGTATTTGAGAGAATATATGTATGTTTGGAGGCTTGTAAGGCTGCATTTGCTAATACATGCAGGCCTTTAATTGGGTTGGATGCTTGTTTCTTGAAGGGAGAATATGGCGGTCAATTAATAGCCGCAGTAGGT
>NW_027339510.1:19779-31743 GCF_000331145.2 Cicer arietinum | reverse complement strand
CACATTGTTGGCATGACATTACTAAATAGAGTTATAGAGGATACATACATTTCTAATAGACTCCATGAATTTAAGAGTATCGCATTGAAGAAATGCTAACAGCGGAGTCTTTTATAACATTTTTCTTAATTATTGAATGAAACTTGTCCATTAATTAGAAGGGGTTTGACCAAACATGGAAATGAGATTTATGTCAAGTCTATTTTGTCAAACAAAAAAAAGTCTATTAAAGAAATATTATTAACATTCTTTAACATTATATACTATACATATTAAATTTTTTAAATTCCAATTGCTGATAATTCAATCACAAGTATATAATGACAATACACGATGAAGTGTCATTTCTCAATATATGGAGACGTCAATTACGCAGCAAATGGTATGGAGGTTGGCAGATTGAATTGAATCAGTTCCAAAGTGAAAATTCATCTGATTAATTTACCTAGCAATTCAAATTTAAACTTAACAATTCACATTTGAACTTAACAATACACATTCCAACAGGACTTTTGACAACAGCCCACTCCATCCCACCCAAAAAAAAGGGAAAAGTGGTAAATGCATTGTTCACTTTGCCATATGTTTTTGGAACTTGTCTAAAAATGATACAATTGCTATATATACGTTGAATATACATTATGTTACAAGGCTCAGCTCAGCGATATGTATGGTTACATGTCTGTTGGCCGTTAGCTTACTTTGAATTGCATGTGATAAGTTTGGCAACCTATTATGCAGTACGAGACTTCTTCAAGCGCCTGAACACCTTCAAGACGCACCGTGACAATGGTGTTTTGGGAACTGGAATAAATTTTCCTACTATCGCAAGTGGCCAGCTGTTGGAAGGCAAAAAAAATCAGCCGGTTAGTACTCGGAGGCAGGGCCAGGGCCAACCATATGAAAGCTACTAAATTGACTGCAAACTTGCACATGGAATTTTTTTTCACATAGTAATAATGCTAAGATATATTTAGAGGGAAGAATGATTATCGATTTATCATATTGTAAAATGATTATCAATATGGCTGGCTAACCATGAGGGTGATACTCTCAAAATCGTCATAATCAGCCTTCTGCAGTTGAGTGAACTAACCTGAAAAGCCCAATACAAAGACAAGCAAGCCACTGCTTCCAATCAAGCTTCACTGTTGTCGTGAACTTCCCAAGGAACTCGATGATGATTATCTATCAATTTGAAATAGTGTCAAAGATGCACTCAAAATGTTGAAACAAAACAAATAAATAAAAGAATGATGCCTATTTACCTGAAGTATAAAGGTCGTTCCAACAATTCCCATGAAGAGACGGTTCTTAGTCACTCCCTTGAAGACATTCTTTCCTTCTGGCTTTCTAGCATTGAATTCATTGAATATCTGTCAAACATTATAAAGATGTTAAATATGAATTTGATGAACTAACTAGACTATAACATTCTTGCAATTGTATTGGGGGATAATATCATTTGATTATTCCAAGCCTTGTTAGACATCTAATAGTTGAATAGAATGGAATGAAATGAAACAAAATGGAGTGAAATGGAATAAAGTTACCATTTCGTTGTTTGGATATTTTTATGAAAGAATAAAGAAATTAAAAAGCCGACTCTATCCCTTTCTATTTCATTATTTTTAAACAATGGAACATACAAGATTCCATTTCTTTTCCTTTCATCCACTCAAACAGAGAATAAGATATCCTGGTAGGTGAGAGAATGAAGAATGGTTTGATCCATCAATCCCTGAGAAAGCAGGGGCATGACCAAATATCTCATATTTTCATTAACATGTACTTACTTGGCACATGACGAATGCGTTGAAAATTAAAGTATTCTTCACTTGTAAGATACGTGTCCTAGAATCTTGACGAAGAAAACTTTCACCACCAAAGTTAAGAACCAGAAGAACAATAATTTGATAGAGAGCCTGAAATGCCAAATTGATTACTGTTAAATAGTCCGATCTGAAAAATGACGATTTTAAAAGGTGTCTATATAGAAAAAAAATATTATACCTATAAAAATATGAGTCATTTATATGTCTAATGAGATCACACACCTTCTATTTATAATGATGCTGCAATAATTATATTCAATGTCTAGAAAATTGTATTGACTAGGACTGATAACAATTAGCCTAAGATGTTGTACAATCAAGGAATAAAAACATACACTGAATTTTAAGACTGCCCCTCAAACGAAAACTTACTGCTTTAAGCTTGTTACATCAAAACATTTTATCAATTGAAACAAAGTTTGATAACTGTTGGACTAGTTTGAGAAGGGAAGGCACCGTTAATGATTCATGTGTGGGAAAAGAGTCACCACTGGATTGATCGTCGGTGGGAATAAAAGACGCCATTAATTGATTCATATGTGGGAATAGAGTCACCACTGGGTTGACTGTTGGTGGCATAAAAGAATTGTCTAAGAAAATGGTACATTGTCCTTGAAACCAAGTTCTCACAGCAGCAAATACAATGCAGAAGGGGGAGTCTAAAGATTCATATGTGGGAATAGAGTCACCATTGGGTTGATCGTCGGTGGGAATAAAAGGATTGTCTGAACAAATGGTATCTTGTCCTTGAAACCAAGTTCTCAGTGCAGCAGATACACTGTAGAAGGGGGAGTTGAAAGATGAGAGGTTGTTGAAAAATCACCAAATGATGAAAAGACCCGCAGAAGATGGCAGAGGGGCATCTGCGACAGCCGGAGACAGGTGCACGCGCTCTCGCGTGCGGATTTGGTGGAGGTGTGTGGGACCCACACGTAGAGAAGGTGGACGCGGGTGTCGTGTTGATTGGCGATGGGAAAAGCACCGTTGTGCTCGCCGGAGGATTGCACGGCGGTGTGTGGTGGTTTTGGACGACGGGTCGCACTGGGAAAAGGGCAGTTGGTGTTGGTACAGCTGTAAGAGTAAAAAAGGACAGAACAGTGACAGCTGGGGTAAGCACAACTGTGTTCGAAGGTAAAAAAGTCACCAGAAAAATGCACAGTGACGGCAGCGCTTTTGAGGCAGCTGTAGTGGCGTGGCTGGTTGCTAGAAAGGCAGCCAGAGTTGACTGCGACTAATAATTGTATGAAGACAAAAACTGAAAGACTGAAAGGTGGTGCTGCCGGTGGCATTTGCCGCAGCCAGCAGCGGTAGTGAAGTACAAAGGCAGGTCATAGAATCAGAACTTGCTCTGATACTATGCAAAAACATGAGTAATTTACATGTGTCTAATAAAATCACACACCTATTTATAATGATGTTGCAATAATTACATTCGATGTCTAGGAAATTGTATTGGCTAGTACTACTAATAATTAGCCTATGATGTTGCACAATCAAGGAATAATAAAAACATACACTGAATTTTAACAATACCTGTACGAACAAGTTCCTCCACATGATATTCGTTATAAGAGGTTCCCTGAAAGCCAAACATAAGATCATATTAAGCTTAAGCTGCATATATAGTGAGGAAGCCAATCAATCCAAACCTTCGGCCAACTGGTGATCTGTGCATAAGGCTGTCAGTTGGTGGCTCCGTAGCCAGAGCAAGAGCCCCAAGTGTGTCCATAATAAGGTTGACCCACAAAAGCTGTACCAAAAGCATATACATCAGAAAATATTCCTAGTTTGAAATCACACACATACACACAACTAAAGAGGGTGAGGTACCTGTACTGCGTTTAAAGGAACTTCACCAGAAGATACTGCTGCCACAACATTTATAAAAAGAGCAGCAACATTAACAGTGAGCTGGAACTGAATAAATTTCTGAATATTTGCATAAACAGAACGTCCCCAGCGAACAACCTATACAAAGTGAAACTACACATCTTAGACAATTTAATTTTCACATTATTCTAGTTGCACCTCTATCCTGTAATATGTGGAGAAATATAAATACAATTACTAAATTGGTGCAAGTGGTGGATGCCAATCATGACTAAAAAAACTGCCAGGTTCTAGTTAAGGATTGCGAGTTGTATTTTTTTATATATCAATACAAGTCATAGTTAGCATAATGATTTGTACTGTTACCATTAAAAAATGCAAATCCCAATTTATATAATTCAGAGACCACATAAAAATCATAGTTAGCATAATGATTTGTACTGTTACCATTAAAAAATGCAAATCCCATTTTATATAATTCAGAGACCACATAAAAATCTTACAAAATTCATGCGAACCAAAATGACTGGTAAGCACCTTTTAAAACATTTTCAAAAATTCAGAGACCACATAAAAATCTTATAAAATGTTATGATCTATTAGAAAATCCACGAAAAGTTTAGACCGATGTACTTAAGGAAGTCATACTTGTATCTATTTATCTAGTAAACATGACATATAACTAATTATGGAGTGTATATAATAAATATAATGGTTCTTGAGTTGATTTACGCACTCAAGCATAAATAGAATAATCTGTCTTCCTATTTTTCACAATTAACATAAAAATATATGTAGAGATACAACAGCAAAAGAAATGCATACGACTTTTTACTTGTCCATATGAAGTGACCAATCGCAGACATATCAAGAAAAAAAAAGACTTTATATAAACATGCTAAACTGAATAACTAATTACCTTTACTACTGATGCAAAGTTATCATCCAGGATTATAATATCTGAGCTTTCTTTTGCAACTTCAGTTCCTTGGATGCCCATAGAAAGACCAATATCTGCCTAAAATGCGAAATAGTACAACAAGATATCAACTATAATAAGAACAATATTATAATTGTGTAAATTTGTGAGACCAATTTAAGTGATTTTATGATTTGTACGTTGGTATGTCTATGTATACAGTTGAAATTGAATGAAGAGAGAAATATATGTTTTTTAGGTGAACCAAAAATTACCTAGAAGATATCTCTTAACTGTCTGCCAACTGTGAAAGATCTTGGTTGTATGAGTTTTTTAACAAATAAAAATTCCCCACTATAGCTTATGTTGTAATATGCATTTATGGTTTATATGATTTTCGGAAAAAGATATGATGAAAACACCAAATCAAATTGACCTTTATAATAGAAATATTTCTCTCTATCTCTTTATGATCATGCACTGAGACAAAATATTTCTTCCAAATCAGTGTCTTTAATTTGATTACATCATTTGACTAATTTAAGGCTCAAACCCAATCTCATGTTACTCTCTTTAGCTTTGATTCGGTACAACCAATTGTTTTTCAAGGCTCATCTCCCCTCCAGTAGCTCAATGAGATCATATGTGTGATTCTTCCATATCATAGTTGGCCATAGCTTCTTCATAGCTTTGCAGTTCCTTTGTTTTGTAAATGTCACATATTCATTTGAAAAATATCTAGTAGATGGATGTCTCTGTCTGGTTGATGTTCGTAGTTGAGGTTATCTAGTAGGTTTTGCCATAATAGTTGTGTATAATTAATCTTTGTGGATTGCTCTATTAAACACCTTTAGCTTGTGTTTGAATAGATCATCGGCTTTATTATGATTGGTCTTGATAGATTGTCCCCCTAAATCATCATGACATACCATAGGGGATGACTTCTGATTACAATCACTGTTTAACCTTTGACTTAGGTTTCTCAACTTGTTTGAAGTATTCAGTTGTCTGATCCTCAAAAAGTATGACATCTCTACATCTAAAAATGTTTTTGTTCAAAAGGTCCCAAATCGCTAATCAAACTTGTATCTTTGAGATCCAAGGCAAATAGACTTTTTGGTCTCTGCACCTTACACAGGTTATTCATAAAAGGAAGCTGTTTTTTCTTTGCAAGGATGTCAAAACTCCATACTTAAGTCACCATGAACAACATTAGCCTCAACTTTGCATTTTGCATAATCTGTTGAATAAGGGGCCAAGCAACAATGAAGAGTGAACATAACACTGTATCTTAATCCAAATCATTAAGGCTTTGCTATGTTCTCTAATTATATCATCCTCATTTAGCTTATTTTGTGGACTTTTTCATCACTCACACTTGGCAGACAGTTATGCTTCCCCAGAAGTACTGTGCTTTATCTCCAAATAATTGGGTCAATTGTCAATAGCTCTCCCTCGGGGTAAAGCCTCTACGGGTACTGGGCTTCATCTCTAGATACCCGGTGGTTAGTTAACGCTATTTTTGTTAAATATAGGATTTAAGAACCAAAATTGAATAACATTCAAATACAATTAATCTTTAAAAACATTGCATTTTTTAACTATAAAAAACATATTTAAGTCAACAAAAAATCGTAATATTTCCTTAGACTAGTGTCAAGTAACGAATTTAATCTTTGAAATTTTCAATCTGAATACTGTACATCCAAGAAATGTACAGACCTCGTGAAGAGCAGGAGCATCATTAGTGCCATCTCCTGTGACAGCAACAACTTCACCTCCTTTACGCAGTGCTTGCACAAGCAAAAGCTTGTCATTTGGAGAAGATCTTCCCATCACCTATAGATATTTTGAAATCAAAATTATATATAATTGAACCCCAAGAGATTTAATATGTGCTATGGATCACTAGCTTGAACAGCATTTCTTTATGTGAAAATAATTAGTAGTGGATGACTAACACTCTCAATTACTTTCAGCTAATGAATATACCAAAAAATCAAAATGAAGGAACCACATACAGTTATTTTCTTAGCAACTTGTTCCCTTTCCTGATCAGATAATTGACGGAATGTCTTTCCTTCAATTATAGTTGGCTCAACCGCATCTTCATTTGAAACCAGTATTCCGCACTCCAAAGCTATTGCTTTTGCTGTTTGAAGATTGTCCCCGGTAACCATACGTACCTATGGGTTCACAGTTCACACACATGCAATTTGTTAGAATCCTTTGATTTTACATTTTGGACAAATACTCATGCGCGTTTCGAAGTCAAAAGCTACGTTCCAACATTGTCCTCTATGCTTTCGATGAACTGCAATATAAATATGGTGATATCTAATTGTTCAATTTGATCAATATGAAATTTAACCTTAACACCAGCCTCAGTGCATAATCTCACAGCGTCTTTGACTCCAGGGCGACAAGGATCCTGAACATTCAGATCAACGTATGTTAGAAGGATTATACAGGGTTAATTTAAAAGCACAAGGACAAATCAGCACTAAAGAATAATTTCAATCTCACAATTTGTAATTTCATTAAAAATTTGTGATATTTAAAACTATATTAGTATCTACCTACCTATATATATAATGGTTCAGGACTAAATTGTTCAGATAGTTGCAAGTTATGGGTGACAGACAAATTTTTAATACATTACAAGTGAAAAAAACTTGCCATTTACCTTTATTCCAACAATAGCAAGCAAAACAAGCTCATGCTCGGGTAAGATCCACTGGTCTAAATCCTCCTCCTTGGATGGAATTTTGTCCAATTCGTATGATCTGTATGCAATAGCAACACAACGCAAGCTCTGAGCAGCCATGTCATCAATTGCCTTCTTTAAGAATGCCTGAAGATTTTTAAATGAATATTATTCATGTAGGAAAATGCTGAAATATTATGAACAGCTATTAGTTGCTATATTTTTGGTAAAATAAAAAAGTAATACCGATATATAATTGCATACAATCGAGTGGCTTGACACAACTCTAACCTCATTAATATGAATAAAGTTATTAGATGGTAGCCATATTCGGTGTGTTTGTCGGTGTTTAAGTTTGGGTTAGCTATCAACCAAAAGAAAATGTTCTTCTAATTTCCATTTGTTCAGTTCAATGATTTTAATTCTCTCAACAAACTTTCTACAGCTTGAAGTTGTTATTTCTAACCTTCTCTTCTTCAATAGATTGCCGTTGACCATTTGAATCAAGATATTGTGTACACGTTCCTAGAACTATCTCAGCAGCTCCTTTCCAATGTATATGCACTCCAGAGTCCACCTTCCAAAAAAATTACAACAAGTGTTTCTGATTAGCATATGAAAGTCGAAGGAAACAACATCCAAATGATATTATATATGATTCAATAAATAGCAAAGGAAACACAATACACTTCTAGAAATTAAATAGGTTCAAAAGTGACCAAAAATATCAAAAGCACAATGGGATGGATATTTAAGTCTCATAAAAATTATAGAGTGCATTAAATCTAAGGATGAGTCAGTAAACAGTTTTATCAAGTGATTACCAGTTTCACAGCAACACCACCTCGCTTTTTCTCCGAATTAAAGGGGAAGACATGGAGAATTTTTGAATTTGATCTGATAAGTTCAAAATTCATTCCCAACTGCCATGAGGATTCAATGAGTTTAGTTTCAAATAAATACATTAGTCAAGGAAGAGAGAAGAACATAAAAAACAAATAAAAGGAAAAAGATCATGGAGGGTACCTTCATTGCCCAAGATAGAATTGCCTTCTCAGTAGGAGATCCTGAAACCTCTGCCTCTCCCCCATCCTACCAAAGCAAATATGGTCACATAAAGCAATGGTAATAATGCTATGATTCAAACATTCATGAAAGAGTCCCAGGAAGATTTGTTACAGATCATGTAGAAGCTAAACAAACCACATACTATACTAGAAACTGCGATTGCATGTCTAAAAATCACAAAAATCAAGATGCTGTTCTCAATAATAAATCCAATCAAACCATGAAAGGGAACATAAAAGGGAATCTTAGATGTAGTTATTAAAATAAGTGCCAAATATCACAACATAAAAGGGAATCTTGGATGTAGTTATTAAAATTAAGAAAGACGAGACATACCTTAGGGACGAAAATATTGCCTGTTGTATTTTGCGCTATGCCTTCATTGATTAGAGATAAAACTTCTGGATGCAATTTTGACGAGTCATCTGGTGGATTTAATTTCTTCTTCCCAACATACGCCTCAACTACAGTCATCTACAATTCCAAAAATAAGCAACTGTCACGTCCTGATAATTCAAGGATTCTAAATAAATTAAAGGAAGAAAACGCATACAACAAGCACCATGGAGTTGAGCAGAATGAACAAATAGCTTGTAAACCTATTAGATAGATTACGCCTGTAACAAAATTATGGGCGTTGCTAACTAGCTTGTAGCTCATTTGGCATATGATATGAGGTTCAATCCTTTACTATGCCATATTTCATTTATATTACCCACGAGCTTGCACCTCTAATTGACCCAAAGAAAAAATGAAGTTGGAGACATTGTCCGCACAAGAATGGCTCTATCAAATAGTTTAATCTATGAGAGTAGTACTTTTTAATAGTTACTAAAGAATCCATTTATTGACCAGCTGTTCTATTTTGATTTTGAGTTCCTTATCTATTTTTCCATGTTAAATTTAAATGCATAATGTATGCTTCTCCCGAGCATATTGCAGCCTAGTATTTGCCACCGAAAACATAAATGAAACATAAATGATCTCATGTAAATTATGGCATAACTCCTCTTAGACTATCCAATCCCGATCACGGAACCCACCTGGTTTAAGGTCAAAGTTCCAGTTTTATCACTGCAAATAGTTGTAGCAGAGCCCATAGTTTCGCATGCTGACAACCTTCGCACCTGTACCATTGTTAGAATAATTTTAACACTAAATATGACAAATAGTTGCAAAAATTACAAGAATATTAAGGTGTTGTTAGAGAATTATAAGATACTTACCAAGGCTTTGTCTGCCATCATCTTCCGCATTGAGTATGCCAGGCTGTCATGAGAGTGGTTGAGATGTAAATTACAAAGATTAGAATAAACAACATCAGTCGGCTTAACGTTGGCTACATCTTGTGTTGCACAACGAAATAAACTAGTAACATATACTCACGTTAAGGTAACTGCTAAAGGCAAACCTTCTGGCACTGCAACAACCACAATTGTTACCTGCGCGGCTCTACATTTAGTTGAGAAAAACTATGACAAAAAATTAAAGAACCAAAAAAATAAAATGCAGTAAACATAAATCAGAATTCACACTTACTGCAATGGTAAAAATTTTGATGACCCCATCTACAGCATCGCTGATACTAGTCTCTCCGGCAACAAATTGTACTTTTCCATCTAAATCTTTCGTATTGCCAGAAAAGTATCTAAAATTCCAAAGTCATTACACAGCTAGTCAAAGTTCGCATCGAGCTTGCATTAATAAGTTAGTACATCCAAAAGAGAAACTTATGTTTACCTTCCCAAGAGGACTGCAAGCACAGCTGCAGCTACTGTAAGCCCGACTATACCAATAAAAGTTGCTACTCCGTTCAACCGTACCTATTACATACCAACAAAAACAACAAATTTTAACACACAATTGAGGTAGATTTCTTTAAGGTACAGCCAAAGCAATAGCCTTTTCTTTCTTTGTTTTGGATTGGACAGGGGAAACCTGTAACGGAGTCTCTTCTCCTGTATCCTCTGAGATAGTTGCCATCAATAATCCCCACTCAGTATTTATACCAACACTAGTTACCTAAATATTGAAGCATAAAATGTGTCAGGGTAGAAGCATTGTAAAAGAATTTTTTTACATGAGCTTAAATACCAAAAAAACCAAGGTAATTAAAATCATACCGGACTGGCCGATTCAACCAATCTAATCGGGAACCAAACAAACATAAATTTCAATAAAACACGTGAATCGCTCTGTGAAAGAACCTCACAAAAAACTGTAAACCAGATAAAAACTGCACAAACCGGTAAAAACCATCGTTTGTCCGGTTTTGAACCACATATATTTTTTTAGTCAAAAAAATACATGTAATGGGCTTGACTTGTATTTCAGAACACACTCAGTTTATATAAACATATGATGTCCTCCTATTTGCTTTATAAGTGTCTGATGTGGGACCTTTTCCAATTGGGGAAAAGATGACCAAACTCTTAATACAGACTTGCATTTGTATTTTACGGGAGACTTTGCTGAGGAGCTGTGAGTGCTGCCTTGCTGGATGTTGTTGTCTGGTTGGTGTGAAGCTTGATGTAATGATGGAGAGGGTCATCCAGACTCTAACAGCAGCTTGTGGATTCTAGTGTGATAACATTTTATTGTTGTATAACAAAATAGGAATTGTTGATGTTATATAAGTTGTTTAGTGTTTGGTATAATGTTGGCAGTGGGTGGGTCGAAATGGTGGCTGTAATTGTTGCATTGCAACAGTATACATGGAAGGGATATTGAGGAGTCAAAAACATGGACCAGTTTGTTACATGGCCTGGCTTAGTACAACTTGTGCTACTATATGTATATATTTCTTCATTAATTAATATTTTTACTCAGTTTATGAAAAAAAACAAAATAGAAGAGGATAAAAACGTAGTTAATATTACCTATAAGGAGAAAAACAAGTGAAGAAATATAAGGAGAAAAACACCAACTTCCATCAACAATTGTTGTTACTTGCTTTATATACTATATGAAAAATTAAAAAATATATATAAATTTATTATTACCAGTCTGACCACGGTCAGACCTATGAACCTTGAACCGGTACATGCACCGGCTCCATATCCAATCTGATTGTGATTACCTTGATAAAAACAATAACAACAAAGTCTTTTCCCACCAATTAGGAGTCAGTCATATAAATCATACGATACCATGATGTCATATAAATCAAACGATACCATGATGTCATATACCACCTCATGTTTAAAGATAAACTACTAAAGAAAATATTAGCATGCATGCTGCTAAGAGCAGAATGCAGCAACAAACTTTATAAGGCGGAAACCTTGTGCACTATAATTATTCAAACGTTGAAAACAATCACGCTGTTGCTCATCAACTAACAATCAGACTAGCAGAAATAATATAATTTCATATTGTACCAGCATAGATCCAACTCCATCTGCTACTTTGCAACCTGACATTAAAAATGGTGCTTTATGATCCTTGTGAACCTGTAGAATACTTATTGCTTAAAATTCGATAAGGATTAAAAACTAATAAATAGGTCCTAGAATGCATGAACAACATACAATCTTGCTTTCACCCGTCATACTGGATTCATCAATGGCAAGTGAGTGACCAGTAATTAAAACTCCATCAGCAGG